>NW_027286570.1:0-242204 GCF_022747635.1 Hetaerina americana
AAGACATGCGGAAGGAAAAAAGGGTGAAACTGTATCGTTAAGAAAGTAGCCCAATGAGATCATACATAGAGAGAGAATATAGCGTACATGGTTAATATAAATTATCGGGAAACGTTTCGGAAAAAGATTCATTTTAGGTATTGCTACAATTCCTCAAAATTCTTCAAAGTGCATCCCTTGAGCGTTAATACACTTTTGCCAGCGGCTTTTCCACGACTCAGTCTCCCTGGTAAGTGGATTCCGGAAGGTCCTAAAGGGTACGCGTGCAAGCTTCTTTGACGGCGTTTAGGGTCCTATGGTGGTGTCCGTTGAGAGAGGATTTCACTGTTGGGAATAGGAAGTAGTCTGTTGGTGCCAAGTCGGGATTGAATGCGGGTAGGGGAATCGTCGTGATGTTTTTGCAGGTCTTCACCAGCGGACACTCGACTTAACGTACTCTTGATCATCGGTCAAGACCTTCGGGACGAGTTAGGCCAAGATCTTTCGCATCGGTAAATTTTCAGTGATAATGGTGTTCAGTGTCCTCTTATAAATGTCAAAATGACCTGCGATCATGCGCACACTTAACCGATGGCCTGAATTCAGCACTTCACACACACCTCAGGGAAACAAATCGACCGTTACTTGTAGGTTAACCGTTATAAACTTTGTAAATAAGGATATTCGATGGGGATATAGAAACTGCATTAAGGGAATTAAATGAAATAAGGCCGAGTTGTGTAGACCACATTCCTGCGGAGCTACTTAAAAGTTTAGTGAAACAGTTTGGGAATAATTATTATGAACGTATTGTTTTTATTGAAGAGGAATTGATTTTGCCGAAAGACTTCGCCAGATTGGTTTATCTTTTCCTCATTTTGGAATAGGAACTATGCCAGGGCATCAGAAAAATGAGTTAGAATTTTCACGCTGCTACAGTGATTCTCAGGAACATCAAAACGCGGACGAAGAGGAGGGCAAATGTTTGCTTGAGTGCTGATCAGTTTAGGCCAAGGAATAAAAGAGGCACGCTATAGCAGTCACAAGGTCACGGAGAGAGGAATATAGAATATAATTAGGATGTTGATGTCTCTTTTGTATATTCCGACAAAGCACTTTACAATTTAAAATTTTCTCAAATTACTTGAGAATTACATAATAAATTGAGTAGGAACAATGAATTATTGCAGAAAATAGGAATAGATTGGATGGAAAGGGGGCTAATCCGTAACTTGTACATATCTCAGACTGCTCAGGTGCGAGTGGGGAACGGGGAGTCCGGATGGGCAGTGCTAGGAAGAGGTGTAAGGCAGGGTTGCCCATTATCACCGTTGCTGTTCAACCTGTATGAGGAGAAAATGATCAAAGAGGCATGGGAAGAACTGGAGGTAGAAATGAAAGTCGGAGGGATATTCGTAAAATCAGTTAGGTTTGCTGATGACCAAGCTTTAGTTTGTCAGTCGGCCAAGGGGTTGCAAGCGTTGCTTAGTGAATGGAAAATTCAGTGCGACAAGTATGGGATGAGAATCAATATTAATAAAACAAAGGTTATGCGATTTTCTAGGAAGAAAAAGTCTAAGCTAAACATTAAAGTAGGAGGGCTAAAACTAGAGCAGGTAGAACAATTTACGTATCTCGGAAGTGTTTTGGACCAACACGGTCAAAGTAGTAGGGACGTAAGGAGAAGAATTGCGCTAGGCAAAGAGGCTTTCATAAGGAGGAGGGAGTTGATGACAGGGACGTTGAGTAAGGATTTTAAGAAAAGACTCGTAAAAACTTTGATATGGAGCGTAGCTATGTACGGCGCGGAAACATGGTCATTGAAGCAGGAGGATAGACGTAGCTTAGAGGCTTTTGAGATGTGGGTTATTAGAAGAATGGAGAAGGTGAAATGGACCGAGAAGAAAACAAATGAGGAAGTGCTTGGTATGGTGGGCGAAGAGTGGGGTTTGTTGGGAGAAATCATTATGAGGCAGGAAAAATGGATGAAAAGCATATTGATCGGCAATGGGATCCTGAGGACTGTAATAGAGGAGAGAATGTCAGGTAAACGAGGAAAGGGCAGGATCAGGATAAGGATGTTGGATAGAATGAAGAGAGGAAGGAATTATATAGAAATTAAGAGGGGTCTATTATAAGGTTGGACATCTGGTTGTGTTTTTTTAAATGAGACAGGGGAAATGTCGCTGTGTCTTTTGGTAGCTTTTGTCCATCAAAAGTCTGTCTTTACTTAAAAATTAACTACAATAATTCGAAATAGAGGCTGTTTCTTTGTAAAATGAAGGTGGGAACCGGCCCGCGTGTGGCAGATCTACCCATCTCTGCAACATTTGCACTGTAATGGATATTAGCGGATGATTCCGTCAAAAAGTTACTGTCTCGGCATCTACCGCAGTTTCTTGGAATTTTTCCATCTCTAATATCATCTGATTTTATAAAATACTTTATAAATTCCAAATGTCCATGTTATCAGCTAAATGATAGTTATGTAATGCTATATAGTTATACTATAAACACATGATAGTTGCAGCGTATGGGATTCGCGTGAAAAGGCCTCATTCGGGAAATTGAGAAGGTTCAACGCCGGGCAGCCCGTTTTGTTAAAAATTCTTTCGATAAAACGAAAAGCGTCACCAAAATGCTTATGGAGTTGGAGTAGTAATCATTAGAAGAGAGACGATTCAATGCTAGGTAGAGCTAACTAAATTAATTCAGATCCGCATGTTTCACCACCGAGGTCTTACAAATCATTCGCACTCCAACATACCTAATATTGGTCGCTTAGATCATGTCTATAAAGTTCGGGAAATAGATGCCAGAACTAGCAGACTCAAGGACTCCTTCTTCCCACGGATAATACGGGATAGCAACTGCAGGATTATAGATAGCAAAAATTCCACTTGCCACCCTCAGCGTCTAGGAAATAATTTAACCATTTAAAAGAAACGGGCAACGCTGGCATAAATATAGAAATATATTTGATACGCACTTCTCCATAAACGCGTCATAAATGACAGTCAGGCATTAATACGGGTGTCATTCAAAATAAACATAATCTTTCTATCCTTGTACTGAATTGCAGAAGCCTTAAGAAATAAAACAGCGCATTTCGAGGATATAATTCAAAGTTATTCCGCTGTAGGGAATAATTAGTTCTACTCAATTTCATGCACTTTCACTAACCTCGTGTGTTTTGTTGTCAAAACCAATTCTTTCCGAATCACCTCATCAGCGTTCTGTTCATCTGTTTTTGAGTCTCCCCTTTAATCTCTCTTCCCTCTCCGTTATCACTAGAAATTATCATCATCCACACTTAGTTCATCAGAAAAACTCACCTATATTTTTTGGCTCTGCATTATGTGATGGCTATATAATATGGTAACAACTTTTACTTTCTTAAATCACTATTAAAAATGTCACTCAAATATGCTTCAGTGATGTGAATACTCCATCTTAATTTCGAGTACGATGGAACATGGTCATATAATGAACTCGTGTGGCATCGTCAGGGATTGAATAACGGAATGATGCAGCGAAGCCAAGTTGAAGGGACCCGCCACAATCGAGCGACACACTCCGCTAAATGAACAAGTATTTTCCCTTGAATATTAAAAAATAATTGGCCATTAATTGCCTCTCAAAAGAAGGGATAATTTATTGTAAAAATAAGAAAAGGTTTAAATGAGTATCACAGGTGATATCGGTATAATTTCGGAATTTCATTATTTATTTTAAGATGACGCACGTCGTCACAATCCAACTCAGTCATGGATGATACTTTTTCTTTCCATGTATTGGATAAACATGGGCTGCACGGAATAATTTCGATCATTGGAGATGCGAAAAACTAATTATCAGCTACCTGTATTCTCCATCCTTTATATGCAGTCGAATTCCATTAGCAGCAAATACTAAACAAAATACGATTAATGCAAATAAGATTGAGAAAAGAGAATACCGATCCGCATGCATTACGTTACCCTTATTACCCTTAATCGACCCTTTCAAATCAAGCAACGGTGTTATCTATCAACACCCAAGTGAAAAAATCCGCATTCGGCTGCCGATTTAGAAGTGTGTGCCAAATCTCCGGGGGGAAGTACACACCCGATTTTATCGATTCACGCGATTCAGCGACCCAACTGTTGGAAATCCTCCCGCGCGCTCGGCCGAAACCGCCAAATCGGCGAATCCGTTCTTTGGGGTCCCTTTAGGGTGAGAGGCTGTATGGGGCGGAAGGTAATGGGGTCACGGGAAGCAATGTTGTCAAAGGGGCGGATCGGGGGGGCTGCTATTCCCATCTACAGAGGAGACCACTGTGAGAACGCTGAACCGCAGCTTTCGATAAAGAAAATGGATGACTCTGGATGTCAAAGATGATGATGGGGGTGTGGAGGGCGATGCACGAAGGCGAGGAGCAGCGGGTGAATCCGGCAACGCGTTGCCAGACTCAACAGGATAGTTTTTGAAATAGGAAATCGATGCGGAGTGGTCATTTTGATACGCATAAATACTAATTTTGCACAACCTTGACATGGAAGAATTTGCAGACTTTAATAAACAAAGTTGGAGAAATGCATGGAAAATATCTGCTGATAATCCAAATATTTGGTGCACTTCGTCGGAAGTAGGAGCTGGTAGTAAGAAAACTCACCTTATAAGGAAGAGTGCAATGGAAATTACAATTGAAAAATGGAGTACCACTGACTGCATGAAAAATGATAAATTAGAAATTTGCATATAACCAAATGCAGTGTTTGGAAAATCTCTACAGTGTCCCTAAGCACACGAGTAGAAACTTGCTTTAGCCTATAAGGAAACAAATAGTCGGTTATATCGTGGGATTTACTAAGAAATGAATCAATTAACTATCAAAAACGCGTCGGATGGATTGGATTGGATAGAGTTGCATCTAAATCTACATAATACTCCCCAAGCCACCGCAAGGGCGAGATGGAGTCCGGACGAGCAGAGATAGGGAGGGGGTGAGGCAGGGGTATTTAATAGAACTGTGCTTTAACGTTACAGTGATTGAAGATAAAATGAACGCTAGAGAGATGAATGAAAGTTCGCGGGGGATTCATAACAACAGGCACGCTGATGATCGCGATTTAGTTTGTAAGTCAGCTAAGGAGTTAAAATTATTGCTGAAATCATTGTTAATATCAGTTCGAAAGGTATGGGGTGGGAGTAAATACGTATAACATATGCAATAATTTCATCTAATTTACTACATTATGCTTCCACAAAATATAAAAATTATATTCTGTTTTTACTACGTGATTCCTTATACATATTATTGATTTAGTCATCAATGTGTCATCTTTAGTACCTACCGTGCCTCTATTGCTGATTTCACCAAATATTCGGTGAATAACGCGAGTGATATTGGTAATCCTTTTTATCCTTCTTCCTAACTATGTCTAACTCACCTTTCCTTACGCCACTCACACCTTAAGCAGCCCAGGACAACTACAGGTTGCTGATAACCTGCATATCATTCATTAATCCCACCCAAGTCGCTATTTTGAACGTATTTCCAAATGAAAATAAAATACAAACACATTCACATTGAATTTAAATGTTTTTTTTATATATTTTGATGATCAAAATATTATTGGAATTTCATATCCCATTACACTACATACATGGTAACACTAAATCACACTATATCACATTGCGATACGTACATTGCAGATATTACATTACATCATAAAATATTATTGGAATTTCATATCCCATTACACTACATACATGGTAACACTAAATCACACTATATCACATTGCGATACGTACATTGCACATATTACATTACATCATACCATAGCACACAATACGATATATTACCATGCAATGGCATAACATACTCTATCATACCATACCGTACAGTGCCTTACTGTATCGTGTCCTATCGTATTACGAGAGTTGTCGAGAAAGTACCTTACGTTTCCACCTAGCGTAGCGGTGGGTAGAGCCACCGTCTTCATTTATAAGCGTCCCTACTCCTCAGTACGAGTGAATCAATGTTAAATCCTCAAAAATCCCTTTCCTCGACCCAATATCCCTTACCAATCCAATATTTTACGCATCTGTCCATATGAAATTGACCATTAAACAACAGTAAACCCACTACCCCAGCTATCACGCACCGCACGGTAAACGGTCTCTTCCGTGCTCACTCTTTCGTCACCTTTGGTCACTGAATCTGCAAAAATTCAAACGCACTTGATAAATTTCTCACCAATTTACTGAAAGGTCTTATCAAACGCGGACTCCCTCAGTTCCTTTGAAATGAAAATCCTCAAACAATCATGCGCCCAAGTCATTAACTCGCAAACCCACTCCATCTGCACGAAGTACTGCCTAGTCACCCAAATCACACACAAAGCCCTTTTTTCCATTCAGACAAGCCAAAATATAGGGACAAACTATTAATTACCTAAATGTTCCACCGTCACTTTTAAGCATAAACCGTGGATTTTTCTGCAGCTGAATCCACTAAACCTGCATTTAAACCCTCCGCCATCCACAAATCCACAATGGCATCCCACGTAGGATCCAAATGTGAAATATACCCACAATTGTTTTTGCTCCGTTCACAACTGTACCAAATACCTTACCATTCCACGGTACTCACTCTGGGGCATTACGCAATATAATCCATTAACTTAACTGCAAGCTCTGCCCCACCTTCGTCGGCAAATGCACCCTACCCATCAGTCACCACGCCTCTTGCGGCACTTCTTCCTCTTTGCTAAAGGCAACGGCTCTATGCTTGCCTCCCGCCGCAATGTCTCTGGGAAATGAATCTTACAATATATTCAACAGAATCAGGTGAGATGCGGTGGAAGTTCTCCATCATGAGAAAAATAAAATTTTCACTTTTCCACAGACTTATTTGTAACGTAAAACTCGTTTCAGTTCATCGAACCATTTTCAGATTCAAGACAAGATTCAACATGTGATGCATCAGATTTTCTGAGGAAGGGGGGGGGAGAAAAGAGTGGAGGAGGGGACAAAGATGGGAAATATGGACAACTCAAAGATATAGAGAAACTAAATAATGGAGAAGTAAAAAGAGGGAGGGGGATAAGCACTTGTGGTCATTATTTGATATGACGGTGACAGGTAGCTGGTATTCTGGTGGGGGGAAGGAGGGAAGAATAAAGAAGGGTTAAGGGGGAAGGGAATATGGAAGGGATAGAGGGGTAGGTTGAGGGATGAGGTATAAGTGATTCTAAGGAGGACATTATCAGGGAAGGGTTGCTCGACCCATACTGAGAGTTGAGGGTAGGGGGTAGTTAGATGGGAAATTCTCTAGGGGTGGAGTCAATAGGAGAGAGGGAGGTTCACTGTTTGCCATGGAAACAGGATTCTGAGGAGATGAGAATGGGTTATAAAAATATTGTTAATTGAAAGAACAATCATATTTAATTTTACAATTTCAAGTTGATCTAAAACATCATGTATTTTGCCCTTATTTTCGTAGTGTATACTCTCCAGATTAAGTTTACATGAGTGGGATGATTGTGGTAGAAGCTTAGCTAGGAGTGATGTTTTATCAAAATCTTTGAATCACTTTTACCTCCTCCCTCAACATGCCTCTATCCATTCCATGTCTCCTTCCCGCTTAACCCTTCTTTATTCTTCCCTCCTTCCTACCACCAGGATATCAGCTGTCTGCCACCTTCCTCTCAATTAATGACCACAAGTGATTATCTCCCCCCCCCTCTTTTTACCTCTCCATTTTTTTAGCTTCCCTGTTCCTTTGGGTTTTCCATATTTCCCCTCTTTGTCCCCGCCTACCTTACTCCTCAATCTTTTCTCCCCCCCACTTCCTCAAACAGGTATAAATATGATGCATCACATGTTGAATCTTGTATTGTACCTGAAGATGGTTTGATGAACTGAGACTCTTACAATGTTTCAATTGCCGCCCCCTTTCCCCCTCGGACTCGCCGTTAAAGCTCCTAACCCTTTGGAGTGTATTTGGCTCCAGGGAAGGACATGTAGGGACACGGGCCTGACCTGTGCTCATAAGGGGGCCTGCCCCCCTCCTTCTCATCAAGCCTCCCTCCTAGCGCTAGGTAGGAGAAAATAGTTAAATTTTGCATTGGAACAATGTCCTCTAAGAGCGCTCTTATGAATGTATTTAAACTCATTTGCAGAGAAAAATGAAGGGCGCAAAGAAATGTAAAGAGGAACAGCATTCTAAAAGCCCAGTTAAAAAAGGAGGTGCTTTGCAATTCAAATCTACGTCCACACCAGAGAAATATTTTTAATATTTAAGATTATTTTACATTGACATGCTAAAAGTGTTAAATTTTAATATTAAGCATTTATCAGAAGTTGGTGCTCATATAATTATAAAACATTTCTGCGCCGACGGCTTCTTTAAATTAACTGAAAAAAATAATTCTAAATTCTGAGATATTTCTCCTAAATTTTTAATGTTAAAATGCGTGGTTAGGCGATCAGGATATTAACGAAAAACGGATGGTTCTAATAGTCGTGTTGAAGAAGTTGGGTGCCACGGAGGGTCGGCGCAAATAGGTGTTGAAATAGAGGTGGTGTTAGGATGGAGGTAACCAGAGTGTCGCCTTAGGGCGAATATTGAGTCGGAGGGGAGGGCAGGGGTGGGAGAGGAGTCGCTGGGCACGGCGGAAGGGGGGGTGCGCGCGCTGGAATATGTAGGCCGGCTGTCGCTGGGACCCAACACCCTCTGCCGCCACCCCTCCCCCCGGCAGAGGTGAGCAGAAGTGTACGAGGAATGCCCCGAGTGCAGATTCTCATTAAAATGCATTAACATTGTAACGCCTCTATCATTCAATATTTAGAGCTCAAATTTATATTTTTGTCCCCGATATTTTCCTGCTCTAGACTTCACAAATTTTATTCCATATTTTTCATTTTTATTTGTCCTTGAATTAAATAATTAATAAGTTTCTACTTGGAGAGGTGCATGTATTATGAACTAACTTTTAAAACATTAGATGCTACATTTTTTCAGATTCTGTTAGACCATATTTCAATATTTTATATATAAAAAAACTAAAATAACCATTCGTCTATTATTTCATCCACTTAACCACTCATCTGAGTATTTAACTTTTCCACGTCCAACCTGTGGTGGGTATTTAATTTTACACTGAGCCCGAATTTCTATTTTTGTTGTAGGGTGATTGAACACCAACGTTTTATTATATTTTTGCAGTAAAAAAAAACAAATATTTTGAGTAGAAATTTGACGTAGTGAAAATTTTTGGTTTAAATTTTATATTAATGATAAACCTTGTTTATTCAGCAAAGTTAAAAACGATAACAATTTACTAATTCGTGCAATTAATGAAAACATTAGCGTATAATAAATACTATTTGAGATATATGGTTTAATCCATGGCAACAGAATGTTTCGACAAATGGGCGGCATGTAAATTACAATGTTAGAAATTTTGTAAAATTCAGGGAGGAAATAGACAACCACACATTAGAATTACATTTTTTTTTATTTACATTCCTTTAGTAAAAAAATTTTAAATGATTAAAAGTCTTGATTTCTACAAAAAAACACTTCACTTTTTATTTAACCATCAAATAAAAAAAATAAAAACTACAGGACAAAATGAAATTGTTTGAAGCAAATATGAAGAGAAATGAAATTCTAAAAAAATTTTATTGTAAATCATGACCATTATTTTAAATCTGTTGCACATATTTTAGTTTTACTCATAAAAAAACGATTAATTTTTAAATTCAATGAATATCTATTTTTAGAAATCATTATCAGTATGGTGTACCTTGATAAATGGAGCAGGACACAAACCAGCACAGCAATCAGTACGCGATTGTTGTGTTGGTTTGGAGAAACGGCTTAGGGGATTGAGATGGCCTTCCTTGGACTACTTGGGCATCCTTTCCATACTTCGCTATCAATAGCTCAGCAAGCGAGATTAGAAATTCTTTTCGATTCAGTTTACTCTTATTCTTTTTATAAATGGCATAGGCATTCAACATTGTCATGTCCTTCAAGTGCCGATATACTTATTCACAGCATTTTTTCTGTCGATTTCTCCCAATTTTGTACATGTTCATGAATCCATCGCTTCTATCAACCCCACCCATATTCGCAATGCAGTCTTGTGCCACAATTGGTTTCATCACTTTTTCCCCCATTTTTCCGTTTGGCACATTTCAGCTCCATTAAATGTGCTCACCATTATCGCATCTCTTTTGTCCTTTTATTTCATTACCATCTGTTTCCCTCGAAATGCCATCTCCATTTCTCCTTACTTCAATTTGGCAGCTTTTGCAGAGTGAAGGAACTCCTTCCTCTTTGACACCATTGTCTCAACCACATCCTTTCTATCCTCGGATAACTTGTCCACTAACCGAGGGATAGTGTACCAGCTTTCTAAATACATAGTGTGACCCTTGCCTAGCCGATTATTTGGTAAATCAAGGACAATCCTGACGGCGACATTCTCTTCTTTATATTTGTCTGAAAATATTGTGTCCTTTCCCGTAAAATCAAAAATTTCATAAATAGCCTGACTGTTTCACAGAGCACAAGAAGGGGCAATGAGAATGCGACCCGCAGGACAGCGACATAGCTTCGCTAAAAGACACATAGGTACACAAGAAAATGTCTGAAGTTCCATCTGCCGAGCAGAAAGTGTACTCATTGGATAAATCTACGATTGGCAGCAGTCGCATGACGGAATATCACGGCATATCCATTGAAAACGAACATAAAATCGGTGTGACGTATATACACGGCATACCCACCAAGGGATAATCTCCTCATGACGTATATATACGGCATACCCAGATGAGTGGTTAATACCCCGCAAGCGGGCGCAAGGGCGTGTGGCAGGGGGTATTAGGGCACCACCCGTAATTAAGAAAGAAAACCCCATGCAAAAGCAACATTTTATACAGTCCACGAACAAATCATAGCATACATTCATGCAAGAACACTCACACCCCACACACACGCAAAAACACATACTACCAACTAACATAAACAAGAACCGACAAAATATACCTGATATCTTTGCAATATTTAATTTTTTTCCGACTTGTAAATTAAAAGGTTTTTAATATTTCTAAAATGACCTCTGTTTCTTGCTATAATGATTCCTGATTGCTCGGGGAAAGAATGAGTTTCTATCGGTACTGGAATCTAACTCCCTCATTTCATCTTTGTGGACTGATCTACCTAAGTAGCATGGAACCATTGAAATACTTGCTTAATTCTTATTTCATAAGCTCGGTCAAAATATATTTAAACGTTATATTATTATCACTTTCGTATGATAATGCTCAAACTCTTTATTTTAGGCAAATTTGTCGTTAGCGAGTAATTTTAGCTTTCCCTTTGGTGTTATCCACCTATAACTTTTGAAATGCTGATTGCTTTCCCGTCAATATCTTTAAATCATTGAAAGTTTAAACAAATATAGAATTGTAAAGAGTTATGAATTAACTGTGTCAAAATGTTCCACGTAGTTACTACCAGTGAGTTACGGCGGCATTCACGGTCATTTAATGGCCCTTTGTCACGAGAAGGCATTGGGCATCATTATTGGGTATCGATTGCTGAAATATGAGTAATTTAAATTTATGAAGGAATTCTCTACGGTAGGTAATAAATGATCACATTGTAAAAATCTTCCTGGAATGTTGCTACCTCATTCAACTTCGTGTACGATTTCAATTTTTCATACACTGAATTTTTGTCGTGCCAGTGAAGGTATTCAATAAGTAGGACGAGAATAAGCACCAATACGACAAAAGAAGATTTTAAGTGGGCTAAGGACGTAATGCACTTACACTAGCATAAAATGCATACACTCTCCCGTTTTGTTAAGGGCTACAGCCAGAGTCTATAGGTATGGGATAAATATTATTAATATCCGATGTGTATTACTTAATGGTTTTTTAATTTCACAATAGAATTTTGGTTTCTAGTGAGTCATATAAGGATATAATGTACCTAAATATATTTTTATTTTTTTTGTAAAAATAGATCTATGAAAGCTATCCACCACATGTAACCAAGCTGATTGTATTAAAGTCATTTGTTATCAATATTTCCTACCGTTACGATAAGGTTATCATCATACTGAAAAACACGATTGGTATCTTGACCATAGTTTTAGTTTGTCACGGAAACAACGCATTTCTAACGTTTTAGGTCCCAGATTTGTCAGCAAATGTATGACACATTTTGTTCAAATATTTTTGCCAAAATTTTCACGAATATTAACTCTTCAATTTAGCAAACAATTAATGTTATGATAGATGTTCGCCACGCGTTTTATCTGACGCCGCCTACACTTCATTACTAGATTTTCAAACTATACGCTTTACGAATGCTATCATCTTTAGGACCCCTTCTTGAATAGCATTAATATGTTTTCCCCGTGTAAAATCTGATGCGATGGTGACAAGCAAATGTTTTACATGGTCTGCAACGTTCATACGAGCAAATTCGGTTTTTTAGGTCGTAAATTCTGCTTTTATTTTGAATGAGTTCATTAAATTTCAAAGGTGTTTATTTATCCGAGCAGTTACACAAAGTTAATTAAAGCAGTTAAAAGTTAAAGCAGTAATAATTATAACAGTAGCATTTATAGTAAATTATAACAGTACAGCTAACAAGGAAGCCCTGTTATTTTGCAATACGCCAATAACAGGGCCTTAATTTTTAATAAGTGAGTAATCGTACATTTTAAGCATTCAAATCCAAAACCCTTACTGGGTAACAATTTTAATGTTGTTAGAGCCAATATTTAGTATTTGACAATCTCTGTTGCTTGCTCTCTGTTTTATTTTTCCCGTTTCTTTTCATTAGGCGTCTAGACACCGGTTTTCAACGTGCGAGGACGGTCCATAACGATACCTGTTTCTTGTAGCGTCGGAATTAATGGAGGGAGCTGAATGGTCGCAGTATTGACACACACAGTACATCTAAAACTACGCAATGCCCCGCTAGCGCGTGAGGCGGGTTGTTTTAAGAAACCACGTGTGCAAGTGAATGAAACCACATGAAAAACCAACATATATAGACAAAAACTAAAACCTACTAATACTGCAACCTACTACTACAAAACCCCAAACTACTACAAACATAGCGGCGTAAGTATTCATGCAAAAACCATTTTAAATTACACACATGCAAATACAAATATCATCATCTAGCATACACACCATCTAAGAATAAAACTTATGTCTACGCAACGTTTACCCTGGTCCTCCTTCTGCAAGGAATGTCTTTAGTAATGAATGCGCAAAATATACTTATTCGACAAGGCAAATTTTGACGAACTACGAGAATATTTTTTAAATAATTGAAGGTGTACGAAGGAATGAAGACGTACATCCCATCCAAAGTTAAATGGTAAAGAACCTCGATGGTATAACGGGGAAGTCAGATCGGCATGAAGAAGGCAAAGAAGGCTACAGTCAAACTTCAAAAAGAATTTTAAAAGTGACAATATAGATTATGTGAATACATCCAAGCATAAACTAAAAGAATGTCGTAGTCAGACGAAGAGTATTATACGCACAGATCTATACTCTTTTAAATCTAAAATTCTAAGCGAATATCTTGAGGAAAATCCAAGTCATTCTGGTCCTATTTTAGGGTAATACAGGGTAAACGTCCAACTGTACATTCTTTGAAGACGGAAAAAGGAGAAACTATTACAGACTGCGTGAAAAAGGCAAATATTTTAAACCATTTTTTCCAGAGCGTCTACAATAAAAACACAAACGCACCAAACGATCCTCCACAGCCACCTGGGGAACACATGAGCGACATAATACTGACCAACCAGGAAATAGTACATCCGCTCCGTAGTAACAAAGCACACAAGGCACCTGGTCCGGAAGAAATACCTGCTAGAATATTAAAGGAATTAGCTGAAGACGCTACTGGAAGCTAGCCCATATAACTCCCATTTATAAAGGTGGCGATAGGGATAAACCAACCAATTACCGACCCATTTCCTTAACATCGATCTCTTGTAAAATATTGGAACACATTATTGTCACTAACATTATGAAATTTCTTGATAGTAGGAAAATACTAATCCACAACCAGTACGGATTAAGGAAAAGCAGTTCTTGCGAAACACAACTTTGTCTCTTCAGTCACGATATACTTAGATCGGGAGAAAACAACACACAGATCGATGCAGTATTCCTGGATTCCAAAAAAGCAAAAGTCCCACAACATAAATTGTTACACAAACTTAAATTCTATGGAATCAATGAGAAATTAATTAATTGGATTAGAGACATCTTGTCAAATCGAAAACAAAGAGTAGTCATCAATGGATTGTGCTCAACGGATAGAGATATAACTTCGGGTGTCCCCCAGGGAAGTGGAATAGGGCCTCTTCTGTTCTGAATATACATCAATGACTTAAGTACACACATTAATAGCAATCTTAGGTTATTTGCTGACGACACGGTGGTATACAGGGAAATAAGGAGCCAACTAGATCGCGAGCTACTCTCTAAAAGACTTAGACAATATCTCGGAATGGTGCGAGAAAAGAGGATTAATGCTTAATATAGACAAATGCGCAGTTTTGAAATTTTGGAACAAAGGAAGCGACGAACGGGATATAAACTACGAAATAGAGAGTTCAGTACCAACTACGGCTAATCAAGTTAAATATAGGGGGGTAGTTCTAACACCACGCCTTTCATGGGAAGGACATATCAGGACATTATGCGGATCAGCTTCAAAGAAACTTGGCTTCAAAAAACGGGTGGTGGGGACCTGAAATGAGAAAGTTAAAGAGTGGTGTTTTTATGCCCTAGTTAGACCTCATTTTGAATATGCCGCAAGTATTTGGGATCCTTGGGAGAAAATTTGGCAAAAATATTAGATAAAGTCCAGAGAAAATCCACCTGATTTGTTAAAAATGTTTATAATAAGAACAGAAGAGTGACAGATCTCTTAGAGGATTTACGCTGGGAGCCACTTGAATTACGAAGAGAACGAGCGAGGCTTAGACTTTTAGAAAGGTTCAGAACAAACGAGTTTGACGATGGCACTAAAGAAATCATAACGGCCCCACGCTAAGTAGGTAGATAAAATCACAAAGATAAAATAAGGGATATCCTGGAACAGATAGATGCAAATAATCATCCTTTCCCCAAACAATCAGAAATAATAATAGTAAGAAACCGAAGTAACTTTAGAAATATTAAAAACATTGAATTTACAGTTCGGAACAAAATTAAACATTGCAAAGATTTTAGGTATACTTTCAGGTGCTTGTGTATGTTAGTTGGTAGTTAGGTAGAGTATTGAAATGTAATGAAATAATTGACTTTGTAATTCCACACACTTTATTTTAAAAAACACGACCCAGGTTTCGACGTTGAACGTCATCACCGGGTCGTGTTTTTTAAAATAAAGTGTGTGGAATTACAAAGTCAATTATTTCATTACATTTCAATATGTTATGCAAATTCCATAAAGTTACGCCTGAGACAACAAATTTTGTTAGGTAGAGTGTTTGCATGTGAGTGGGGTGTAAGTGTTCTTGCATGAATGTATGCCAAGTTTTTTTGTGGAAGTATGAATTTGTGGCTTTTGCATGCGGTTATATTTTCTTTCTTGATTACGGGTGGTGTCCTAACACCCCCCGCCACACACCCTTGTGGCGGCTTGAGAGGTCTTATGTAGATGTAGATAATAATATCGGCTTTTGTACTTCTAATCATATTTTAAAACTCGGCTATTTTATTTTTCAAACCTTGGCGGTTGATTGTCACGACGGAGATAAGTCTATTCTTGATTGATTCAATTCTAATTTCCTTTTCAGATTCTACTCACTCTAGTAGTTATATTTATTTGCTCATTCTCTTCTGCTAAGGCTAATATTTCATTACATATGCCTTGATTCTTATCGCAAATCTTTTGTGAATGATCCATGTAACGCTCATTAATTAAATTCCCGCTAGTTGACCTGCTCTTTAACCTGTCAAATGTACCGATTCCCGTCTCCAACAGAAACCAGGTGCTATCGCAAGACAGCGCCACCATATCTGTAGCCCCTTCCTCTACTCCGAGGTCGCTGCCTAGGGAAATAGGTCAGCCGACGGGACGGGAGGGAATTATTATGATAGGCAGTTCCAATGCCCACTGTATAATGTCTCCCTTACGACGCAGGGTCCACCGGGAGGGCGATGTTGGATCGTCGTCCCCTTGGTGTATACCAGGGGGCGGGGTTCCTCAGCTGACGCAGGCGGTGAAGGCGGCAGCACGTGACGAGGGTTCCTCCAAGCTACGAATTGTATCACGTGTAGGGACAAACGACGCAACGCACCGTGGATCCGAGGAAATTCTGCGTTCTCTCGAGGGACTGAATTCGTGGGGGAGGAGTTTAAAGTCCCTGTAAAGTTCACCATTTGCTCAATTGTCCCTCGGTTTGATCGTGATGTCTAGGCTTGGAATCGAATTTAAGGGTTTAATAATAGATTGGGAAATTTTTGTCGGGGAATTTGAGTAGACTTCATAGACTTGCGGCCTCTCCTTGCATCGTGTCGGGAGAGACTCAATCGTTCGGGAGTACATTATACGGTTGAGGCATCGCCGAAGGTAGCGATTGGGATTCAGGAAACTATGAGGAGAGTTTACCATATTTGTTAGGTTAGAAAAAAGAGCTACTAGTGTGAATTTACTTCATAAGCATTATTCCTAGGGGCTTTAGATATTACATAATAAGGTTTTTCCTATGGGCTTTGAAATTACAGAAGAAACGGAAAAAATAGGATTGGAGGAGGAGTGTTCAAGCTGAAAAATATATTCCCGAAAGCGTGAGTCTTTCCCTAAAAGTAGCATAGAAAGTGTTCGTCGCTCCCTAAAAAGCCCTCTGTGAAAAATAATTTACATTTGTACATTTTAAAGACCCCCCGATTCCGGAGCTACATCAATTTTAGAACTAGAAAGAGAGGTCGCTAGTTTGATTTCTCATTTACACATAAGAATAAATTATAATTGGAGGGGATTTCAATTTTCCATCCATAGAATGGAAAAACTATATTTTCGTAGTAGGAGGCAAAGACAAGGAGTTACGCGGGTCGCTGCTTCGTGTTTTCACCTCGCACTCGCTAAACCAATTAGTACTGACACCCACCAGAGGAAACAATATGCTTGATCAAGTAGCCGCGAATGCATCCAATGTCATCTTAATTATAGACACACTTAATGGACTTAGTGATCACAGAATAGAGTCGGTTAAAAATATTTTGATGACTATCAGTATCAATCAGAAACCCAAAAGAACAATTTAACAGTTTATTCGGCCCAATGACGAAGGATTAAGGCATGACCTTTAGTAGTCTTATAATATATTCAAGGAAAGTGGTAGAAGCAGAGTCAGTGATAGTTTGTGTAATTCTTTCATCGACGTAATTTGGGCTACAATAAAAAAACACATACCTAGTAAATTTAAAAGTGACTGGAGGGAACCTTGATAGTACAACGTAGAAGTACGTGAAATATTGAAACACCAAAGAGCATGGTAATCAAAAAGGAGGAGATCAAAAAAAGACGAGTCGAAGAATGAATAAAATAATATAATACATAAGTATAAAACATCCAAATGGTTAGCAAGGTATGGGATATGAATGGCATATTCGGAATTTATTGATCAGTTAAAATAATTCTAAATACATTGCGTATCTATTACGAAGTATAGTATTTGTTGTAATCATTTGACAACTTTTTCGGCTAATAGGTAGAACCAGGAAAGTATTTTTGACTATGCCTAAAGAATTACATTTTTATAAAGACTGCTCCCCCTTCTAACTGTTTATTCACTGATCTATGGTATCTATACCTGCAAAAATTTTGCATCGAGTGTGCATCAGTGCACAGCACAAAAATCGAAAAATTCCTAAGCGGTGACTCTAAGAGGATTTCATTCATGAAACAAAAAATGCGAGAATGACGTCACGGCCATTATTTACCAAGACCGGGAAATCCTACCCGAAGCCGATTGTCTGTTAGTTTGTGTAAATCTGTAATTGGTATTGGTTTCTTCTTATTAGTCCACGCTAACGAGTGAAGCCTTTAGCACTTTAAATTTTCATGTATGTTTAAGTAGTTTTTAATGTAATGTAGTATGACAAACAATTTTTGCATAAATTGAACTAAAATATTGGTGGAAAAAACTGGGGTAATGTTTTTCCGTTTTAAGGTTGGTAGAGTAATGAGGCGCCATTACAAATTATATTCAGCGGAAGAAATGTAAAAATTGTCACTTGGAAACACTTTCCCAAAGCAAATGACCTGGAACAGCATTCTTTAGATTTCGGTTTCAAGCCTGGATCGCTATCTATTCAATCTTTGGACAAAGCCATGTTTCGTTATCTAGTGTGTGGACAATTTCAACGAAATTAAATACATAACTACATGATTGCGATGCATTTATTTGATGCTAATTTTGCATTCATGAGCATTTAATATGGTTGAAAACGTTTTACAATATTCATTACATTTTCTAAGACAAAACAATGGATTTTAACCCTAATAACCCTAACCTTATGTTTGATGATTCAACCAATGTAAACAACACTAATTACTTCACTTTTAAATAAATACTTTATATCCTCCACATTTTCTTTTATATTTGCAACATTTCCTGCAGTCATTATCGCAGAAATGGTTTACCTACGGCATCCATGAAATTTTTCAATTACTATACAATTATTAGATGATACTATTCGAAAGAAATGCCTCGGTAGCGCAGTAGGTAGCGCGTAAGCCTCATAATCTTAAGGTAATGAGTTCGATCCTCACCCGGGGCAGGTTTTTTAAATTATGCAATGGAAACATTTGATTTAACAACGCTACAAAAATTCGCTTATTGAAGCTAGTCCTACTTTATATAGCATGTTAAGTACGTTAAATATAGTATATTCTATGTTGGTTATCATACGCAATTATAGGCGTACGGAAACCAGAGCATTTGGAGCCGTTAACCAATCTCAGAATTCTCATGATCCAACCTGATAAAAATAATATGGACGTAATTAAAAGAATTGTGATAGATATAGAAGATTTCAAAATAGGAGGGAATTGATGGCAGGAACGTTGGTTAAGGATGATAAGAAAAGGCTCGTTAAACGTCAACATTGAACACGGTTTTATGCTCCGTGGAAACTTCGTCGTTAGAGAAAGAAGAACGGTGTAGGTTGGAGGCTTTTGGAGGGAGATTTGGGTGTGGAGAGGGATGGAAACGGTAAAATGGGCAGAATCGACGAAGGTTCAGGAACGACGATGGGGAAGGATGGGGGGATTATCGGGATAAATCCAAAAGAGGCAGGAAAGGTGGATGCAGGGCATTTTCTTTGGAAATGATATGTTTAAGAGTTTGATAGATAGGAGAATTTTAGGCAACGGAGAAGATAGTAGGAATAGCATAGGAATGTTGGATTGTATGAATTTTCCCCCTGCCACATACCCTGGCGATGGCTTGCTGGGTATACATTATTATTAGGTAATCTACTGGTTAAGGTAGGTTTCTGGATGAACACAATCACCAAATAAATATTTTGTGACTCCTAACAAAACAAAATACAATCCAGAATCCTACCCTATATCAGGTCCCTCTTCATCTCTGTGAACTTCCTTCCTCCCTTCATCCCGTCCAACACCCCTATCCTGTTCCTGCCCTTTCCTCGTTTTCCTAGCATTCTCCCCTTTATTACAGTCTTCAACATCCCACCGCCGATCAACACGGGAGGATTTCTCCCAACAAACCCCTCTCTTCACCCACCAAACAAAGTACTTCCTCATCTGTTTTCTTCTCGGTCATTTCACCTTCTCCATTCTTCTCCACACATGGTATATATATATAAATAAATAAAAGAAAATAACTTTCCGTAACGTAACGCGCGCAGTATTTGTTTAAAAATCACAATGAAATTCATGACTCTCTCTGAATGGTTAGCACAAAATTTTAACCGAACCGAAATCTGGAATGCACATTCCAGATTTAACGGATGACGTTCCAGCGGAACACTAAATTTCACACAGTCGCGTGGGCAATTGAATCAATGGTTTGCACCATCCCACATACGCCTTAGTGCTTTAGATCGAAGGCCAGGTGTGCGCTCCAAATTCAGCGACGACTTCCTCACCGACAAACCGCTTCACCTTCCTTCCGCTGCTTTCCCCTCTCGACCGCCTCCCTCCTCGCACAGGGACTTCCATTCTTGCCTTAACGTCTCGAGCAGAGGAGAGTGAGCTTTGCCATGAGTGCTATGCGCTTGTGCTGGTGACAGCTCTCTCTCTCCCTTCCTCACTCGCGGGCCCGCTTGGTCCCACCCGCACGCGAGCGAAGGAAGGCCCCTCCGCCCCCTCGGGCACACAAGAGCTAACACGTGATGCCATGACGTCCCTGCAGACCACCTGGGTCCAAACTTTCCCGAATCCAGGCGGGGACGTGATTGGAATCGAGGGGTCTTTTCAACCCCCTTCGCCCCCCCCTTCCGCTGCCACCTGTCGCTCACATTTTGCTGCATGCCATCCGCCTGTGTCGTCTCGTCCGTTTCTATTCGTCGGGTACGCCCTAATCCTATGTTCGTGGCCTTATGCAGATTGCAGAGACGTACGTGCTCCAGGTTTTCAACATTTCATCTACATAATACCCCCCGCAAGCCGCCGTAAGGGCGTGTGGCGGGGGGTGTTCGGGAGGAGGTCACCACCCGTTTGGGAATACAACATGATTGATAAACTCTCCCTCCATTTGGAACCGAACCCGGACCCTCGGGGTATGAAGGCCCAGTAGTCACCCCACACAGGCCGAGCCTTCGTGTAATGAAGTTATTCAGCGAATTTCAAAAGGCCAATGCTCCATCAGGGGAGTTGAAATAGATGGCAATAGATAGATTTAGACGCCGTCCGAAGAAATATTTATCGATCGCCTTAGCCTTCCCACAAACGGCGTTGAATTATCGCATTGTATTTTTTTCTACTCGCTTCATAGATGTTTACGACTGCCATTCACTCGAAAAGCACCCCGAAGCGATCCCCGTTTCATTCATCACGCTCTTGGAAATGCAGCCATGTGACCAAAGAGAGCACACAGACTGCATCCCCTAAGAGTGTTTACTATCATCTCGCTCTCGCTCGCCTTCCTCCTCCTTTGTGTGCGTGGCTTACATTTACATCTACATCTACTTAATACCCCGAAAGTTGCCGCAATGGCGTGTGGCGCAGGGTGCTAGGCCACCACCCGTAATTAAGAAAGAAAAAAACCGTAAGCAAAAGCCACAAATTTATACCACCCGCAAACAAAACATGACATACACTCATGCAAGAACACATACACCCGACACGCATGCAAACACTCAGACCACCAACTAACATAGACATGCACCTACAAATATACCTAATATCAGCTTACGAATGACACTGGGGTTGCCACTCCCTCCCTCCCCCCCCCCGACAACCTTCTCCGAACCACCAGGGGGTTGTAAGGGGGAACGGACATTTCACGGATTGATCCTCCGACACCTCCTCAACGGATAGAACGAATTTCTAGGAGGAGCGTGAGCGAGCCCCGTGAGTGGATGAGGCTGACGGCGGGAGAGAGAGGGTCATGGTTAAGTCGCACAGGAGATCGGCTGGCGATAATTCTTCCCTAAACTTCGTTCGTATCAAAACTAATATACCTTATATTAAAAAAACAAATAGATGCATTTACGAGATGACATCATCAAATCAACGGCTAACGCAGCGACGGTTTGCAGATTAATCAAATCTCTATAGGTATTAACATTCTTTTTTTGCAGATAAATATCTTACTTTTATTGTAAGTGACCCTTGTTACTATAACACATTGGAAAATTGGAAAAATTTCAAACGAGCCAGAACAAAGCGATAAAAATATGGAAAAATCTGTCAGTCGTGATAAAAGAACGTAAAGGAAAGTATACCCACCTGGTTCCATCCACTCTGTGGTTTTTTACAAGAAATTCATTGGCAATGATCAACATTAGAGCATTAAAATATCCTAACTATGGTTTACAGTCCCATTTCATGAAGAGACATTGTGAAAAGGTACGCTCAAAGAGCGAGTTGCAAGGACTCCACTGATCATCACTTGCAACTTATAACAATATTCCTTAAAAAATATATTTTACCTCCAAAAACATTTTTGGGGTAAGTTTGAAAATATTTAATCGAATTGAATCAGGAATTACAATTTCATACGCACAGCACTCGCGCAATTTATCAAATATAAGAGTTAGAAAGTGGTACTGTGGGTTTAGGTTTGCGTGGATGTGTTGATTTTGCATGCGGTTTTTTTCTTAATTCCCCCCGCCACACGCCCTTGCGGCGGCTTGCGGGGTATTAAGGAGATGATGATGTAGACGAGTTGATCGATTTTTTAACACCACGTCCTTTCAGTCACATCTTTGGCCGTGAGTATCTCCTTAAAAAATGCGTTAAATTTTGAAAACTGTTAATTTGCTCAATTCATTTTAGAACCGTTCCGAAAAATATTTGTCCGGAGGTTTCCGCGATCTACATTTGACAAACTCTGATTTTCGGGATTTGACCGTGTTTGCTGCTGTCTCTGTTTTGTAAACTAACTGATACCTCTTTTCCCTTGTCGGTTGAAGTTTTCTGGTGTTTTCCCATTTTATTCTATTTGCCTATTACTCGTGCCCCACCAAATTTAACTCTATTCCCCTTCGGTTTGTCACCCTGGATACGGCGGATAAGTTGAATTATCATTTCTCCAAGTCTCATTGGCGTCCTTTCCTTTGTGCACGTTTTCGCATTCAGTTTTCACGTGTGTAAGTCTTCATCTACATCTCATCTACATCTGCATAATACCCCGCAAGCCGCCGCAAGGGCATGTGGCGGGGGTGTTAGGTCACCACCCGTAAAAAGGAACACAGCCTCATGCAAGATCAACAAATACATGCAAAGGTATACCCTCAGTGGCACATACATGAAACATGCCACTGACAGCAGTCTTCCCGCAATTAGTATGCCACTTGACTCTACAATCACTTTGCAGAATTTCGTTCTTAAGTCTCGTCAGATCTCGGCAGTCTTCTTCGTCAAAGCAATTGTAAATATCTTCTACCAAAGCAATGCTTCTTTATGTCCTGGATCTGTATGCATCTATGAGCATCTGTACATCTACATAATACCCCGCAAGCCGCCGCAAGGGTGTGTGGCGGGGGTGTTATGTCACTACCCGTATGCACGTATGCTCTTGGCTGCAATCATTGGGGTTCCTTAGAGTTTTTAATCCTTGGTCTTTTTGCTTTATCCTTTTTCCGTGCCATTTCTCCTTCATCTTTCTTTCCTGGACCACATCGGATGAAGGCGCTCTTCTGAAGTCCGCGGTAGAAGACATTCGCCATCAAAATGTTTCTTACCGCTTTCGACGATTTCCTCTTCGCAATCGACGATGTTGCATCGCAAGGAGCGGCGGGGAAATAATGACCTTCCACTACCATTCCGGCCACGGAAATGACCTCTAGGGTTGATGGAGTTCTTTTCCATAGGAAATTGAGGTCCGCTGTATTGGCGTGCTGATGAGCGGAAAACGCTTATATTATTCCCGGAGTGCGAAAGGCTTTTTCGTCGTTGAATACTTCTGGAACGATTCTATGGCTGCCGATCCTGAGCATGGACACTAGAAGACGCCTTTGTTGAAGGTACATGCTACATCTCATCACGTACGCAGCCCCGGCATCTACAGGTACATCAACATATTACCCCACAAGCCGCCGCAAGGGCGTGTGGGGCGGGGGGGGGGGGTAGGTCACCACCTGTAAAAGGGAACAAAACCCTTTTGCAAAATCAACACATGCATGCAAACCTATACCCACAGTGGCGTAAACATTCATGCAAAAATCCTTTTCTTTTACACGCATGCAAATACATACATTATCAAACATGCAATAATATTTAATAACAGAATACATATATTCAAGTCATACAGTAGAACTGTTAAAAATATGATTCTATTAAAGAAAAAGAAAAACATGCAGGAAGAGGCACTCGAGATATCAACAAATATATACACAACCAATTCTACATCTACATAATACACCGCAAGCCGTCAAAGGACGTGTGGCAGGGAATGGTAGGTCACCAGCCATTCTACATACGTGCACTCTATTTTCTCATGCATCTAGCACCGCGCGATCCACCAAACAACGAGTGAAAAGGAGGCGACCGAACACCAATCATGCAGCATGCCTACATCTCGTATATTATGAGTATGAAAGTTAGCAGCTATGCCTACACAAAGAGGGCAAGAACATATATTAAAATGGGGAAGCACACATGTAATTCAGACACTTGTTACCGGTTGGTATTCTACACTTTCCGGTCGGACAATTCACAAATACAATAGAATTTATATGCATTCACCAAAAACCCACCTTGCTCAAGGGTGGGGGGCGTTAGGACGCCAGACTTGGAGAGTGTTTTTTGGGAATTTAGTCTTATTATTATAACCCCTATTTTCGACAGCGTGTACCTATTATTTACTTGCGTGTTCCCCCTTTTCTTGTTGTAGTGAATAGTTCATGGGAAAAACGAATACTTTAGCCTATCAGTTAGACGATATCTCTGATTTTGTGACACCTCTCGGCGTTGACAATGTAATTATGGAGCCTAATTACGATACGTCCCCAATATCGGATGCACAACCCCACGCCTTATATCTTTAAGATAAGTTTAATTCAACTCAAAGACCACCATGTTTTTTTGGCAAAATAGTGTATACACTGCCACTTATCTGCTATGGGATTGCTGTGACATCTATTTTAAACTCTGATGTTACGACGAAAGACGACATTAAAAATCGATGCGTTCTACTATCTATCTCCCTCATTTTACGTTGGTGATCTGATCTACCATAGTAATTGGGGGTAACTGTAACATGTTCTTAACATCCTCAGAGAAGTAACCTACCTCAAATTTACACAGTAAATTTAACCTATATTCAAGCCTACGGTCAACTAGTGGCTCCCATCCTAATTCTTCGAACAGTATCATGACACTACTACCTTGTTCATAACAGCTTTTCACAAACATAGTTTGAATTGCACTCGATCTATTTCCGAAATTAAGCCTACTTCATGAGGTTCCCATACACTGACAGCATTGCGGACCGATAACAGTTCCATGTTAAACACGCGATGTCACATGCTTACTTTGTCCGATAACACTCCGTCTCTTACGACCCTTTGCTCGCGGCCTGTTAAGAATTAATTTAGTATTACACAATTATCAATCACGTAAGTTCCCAAAATTTGAAGCAACATTCTATGAAAGACTTTGTCTTTAAAGACTTTCTATGAAAGACTAAAATGTAAAAATTTAGCTTCGACCTGAACACTATTTTCTCCCGAGACCAAAATATCATGAGCGGTAATTGCCAATCTCTTTCTCAACTCTCATGATCAACCTTTTCGGAAACCAAATTAATTTTGTGAGTATTTTCCGACATTAGAGGAATTTCTTGATAGAGTATGCAGTTCTGTCGCTAGTCGTATCTCGTAACAAATAGATTGAGATTACCAATGATTATAGGATATCAAGGATGAATGACGAGAAAGGATTTAAGCAGGTGTTGAGCTAATTTTAAGAGAAAAAAATTATTGACCTTATTATTCTCTCCCGAGTCCAAAATATCAGAAGCGAAAAGTGCTAGTTGAGTCTCGCCAAACCATGTAACCAACCACGTTGCAAGTGCTGCCATCTTGTAGCAACTCGCAGAGAAGTAATTTTTCAGTTAAGTTTGTAATCAGCTGCCACTGAAAGTGGGCAACAATTACCACCTTTCTAACCATCGCATTTGAAGTAAGCATTAAAAGGAAATAATAGTAGGATCAAAAATTTTCTAATTGAAGGTTTTGCAGTAAAGCAACGCATCCGCACGTATGTTTTCTCTACACGTTTGTGAAAGTCTACGGGAGATGGTTTGATTGGCGTTCATTTGTGCTCTGCCCTTTGGCGTGCGATACGCCAAAGAGTTGAAAACGACGGTGTGGCGGTGATTTAATAGCCGCGTTGTCCGACCGTTTAAGTGACGCGTCTTATTTTTTCAATCCCGCCCCACTCTCTCGAAACCTACGGATGTGAGAACGTCAAAGAGCGCAAGCGTGGGCCCCCCCTCCCCCCTTCCTCCTCCCGTCTGACCGAGCACGCCATCGCCTTCGGCCGAATGATGCGATATCTTTGAGGATGTAAATGCCATGATTCCGTGCATCAATCCGAGAAACTGGTGCCTGGAGGATTCCAACCCTGCAGATTTCCGTTTAATTTCCCAAGTGAACACAAAGCATAAGACTTATTTTGCATCAAATTCTCTACTGGCAATATGAGAGTCGTTTTTGCGACACAAATAATGCTATTTCATCAAATGAATCGTTGATTCCAGAGGGCTATCAAAAATCAAAAGAAGCATTTTTTCTATCGGCTAACCAATTAACCTATCCTAAGAATTTTAACGCAACAATAGGAGCGATGCTGCGATTCATAAGCCAAGGTGATAAAAAGTAAATATTGATTGACCTATATCCTATCCTATGTATTTCAACGATTTCCAGATTGTGAATGACATGAAATGGAATATTTAATAATTGAATATGGACCGAGATATTGGGCATGAAGGCGTATACAGCTTAAAATGTGGACGATAAAGAGCTGTCTCTTGACTTGGTACACTCGTCCGTGTTTAAAGAACGGGAATACCTGTATTAATTTAATGTCGAATGGTTCGAGTGTTGAGCTTGAATTTCTCCGAACAAGAATCAAACGCAGAAATTGAAATATCAGAGCAAAATACACCAAATCCGAGTTTACAGTCACGTATATTGGCGGTGCAGACGTCAATCTGGCCCAACCAAGGGTTTTTTAGCACGCTCGATGTCGACCGCATTTTCACCGAATCGACGCCACGTGGGTGAGACTTCTTCGGCATTGCCCCGTGAGCCAATCTATTTTTCATACCTTGTTGACCCCATCTGGAAAATCTCGTGTAATCCTCCAGGGACCCCTCCAGCATTTCTACCAAATTTCATTGATCTACGTAGTTTAGAACATGTTTTCTAAAGTATTTTCGCGGCAGCTAGTTAGGCGAGAAAGAAATTCTTAAAAAAAGCAAGCAGGAAGAACGAACCAGCATCTCTGTAGCTTGGGAGAGAAGGAAATGAACGGGAAAACGCAACATTCGCGCTGACCAGGGAGTTGTACTCATTGCATTGCGAGAACATAAGAGTCGCGAGACAATTTATTCTATTTATGTGGTTCATTATGTGAGATATTTCTTATTTAAGTGCGCTTCTAGCCACCGCTAGGGTGTAGGGGAAGGGGGTGAATACACACCAGAATAAGTTTTACCCAAATATGACCCCACCGCGGCCGGACAATGTTATTCTGATCCCTAATCGTCAGTGAAAAATGGCATTTTAAATCTATCTGTTCTACACAATCTCTCAAATTTTACTGACATGATCTCTCCTACCGTAGTAAGATGGGGGTGATAATACATTTCCAATAGACTCCGATCGGCGGCGGCGGCGGCTGCTGAGCCGGTTCCCGTGCTGCGGGCAAGAGATGGGAAGGGGGGAGTGTGAGGGGCACTTATCGTCCGTCGCGGGGCGATTTCCATCGATTCGGACAATCCGGGGAGGGAGGTCAGTTTTCCTCCACGTTGCATCATTTGGCGGCGGTTTTCTAACCAGCAGAGAGAGAGTAACCGATTTGACGGCGAAGACCAAGCAGTGTCCTCTTTCTAAATAAATATACTTTGTATTTTTTCACGCAAAAATCTTTAAAAAACTATGAGTTTTGACGCATTGACGGCAGCATCAGGCGTAAAATCATGCATAGCCAGGACATTAACAGCTTCTCGTTAGGAGGGGAGGTGGGCTATGGAAGGGAATTTGCGGCGGGGAAAGAGGGGGGGCGGTGGAAGGGAATATATATATCGGTTTCGAGGCGGCCGTGTGGGGGAGGGGATAGAGAGAGGCGTGGGTTGGTACGATGAGGAACATACGTACTTGCAGCATACTTCAGGTGGGGCCTATCTTTCCGCTTGACCGCATTAGAATGCCTTTAAATAATGTATTGCTATTTACAGTATTACTTCTTCAGCCTTTTCTGTATATAAGATTCCCTTTCCATCCCTCGTCTCTCCCTGGGGGGGGACCATCCCGCAACCTGCAGCTCTGAGTCACACTCCCTACCTGTTTTTTGGGGGAGGAGACCGTTGTATGTTGTATGTCCATGTAATAGGCGAATGTGGTTTTGTTCCCTTTTACAGGTGGTAACCTAACACCCCCCGCCACGCTCCCTTGCGGCGACTTACGGGATAGTATTTAGATATATATGCATTATCTTTTACGGGTGGTGACCTAAAACTCCCCTCCATACGACCTTGCGGCAGATTGTGGGGTGTTATGTAGATGCCAACATGGGAGGTGCATATATGAGTATTTATGTGTGTATTATATATATATATATATATATATATATATATATATATATATATGTGTGTGTGTGTGAAATTCACACATCAGGGTATGGGGGCCATTTCCTTTCCCTGTGCCGGTTATGGTTTCCCAGGAAGACCTGGTACCCGAAAAATCACTTTAGCTTGGGTGGAGCTGCAGGTGCCCAGAGTGCCTTGCCGGGGAATCGAACCCGGGACCCTCCGGTCAGCAGTCCAACGCTCCCCTGGAGACCCACTGGACTACCGCGACCCATATATTTATATATATATATATATATATATATATATATATATATATATATACATACACATACCCAGGAGATGTATATATATATATGTATATATATATATATATATATACACATATATATATATATATATACACATGCATATATAGATTATTTCGTCGAAGAAACACGGAAGTGTTAAATAGAAAACTTGGACAGCAACAAACAATATAAGAACACATAAAAATAACACTCGCACGTTATTTCTTAATAATTTCGACGGAATTTAGGTCCGTCTTCCTCAGAAGAAAAAGTAGTACTGAAAAATTACTAATTTTTATTCTGAGGAAGACGGAGCTACATCCGTCGAAATTATTAAGATATAACATGTGAGCGTTCTTTTTATGTCTTCCTATATTGTTTGGTGCTGTCCAAGTGTTATAGTATATATATATATATATATATATATATATATATATATATATATATATATATATATATATACACATACATATATATACACATATAGATATATATATATACACACATATACATTATTTGTGTGTGTGTTTTTTTCCATTTCGTCTCACTCCGTCGTATAGGACTGTCACCTTTTTCCTGTCAACAATGTCACTTGAAACGCACACGCAAGTAACAGCACACTCTCAACTCCCGTGATCTTCCCTCATCGGTTTTCACGACGATCCCTCTGTCTCTCTTTTCTAACTCCTTAGAAATGGACCGGCGGCGTCCCGCACACTCTCTCCTGAACTCCCCCACGCCACACCTCGATTGCCACTCCTCCGGCTTACTGGCTTATTGGACAGAGTTTCCAAAGGGAAGCGACACCGCCTGCCTCGGGTTGAATGAAAAAAGCACGAGCCTTGTCCTTCCCCCTCCCTCCACCCCCACCCTCCGAGGGTCACAATTCAACATTCCGGCCCTCCCCCGCTCCACCCTCCCCCCCAAACCCCTCGTCTTTATCCTTCCCACCTTCCTGCTCTGCTCCCAGGGGCCCAAAAGGCTCACAATCATCACATTGTCCAACGTTCCGTTACCGTGCCTCTGGTCTCATTCCCAGCGATTCCCTCCCTGTTCCACCGTTGCCTCCGACTCGAGGGCATGGACAAAGAAGAGGGAAAAAAGCAAGGGATGAGGGAGAAAGTGGCAGATCCACTCCCATCATTCCTTCTACCCTTCTCCCCCTTCCCAATTTCCCACCCTTCACCAATGCCTACTCTCCGAGGGTGGTGTTGGTTGCCATGGTGATGCTAAATTCTGTCACACTCCCACACCTCCTCCCCCTCCCTCCATTTCCGATCAACAGGGGCGACGAGTCGGTGGTGTCGTCCTTTCCGCGAGTAATGCCATTACATGTGAGCATAAATGAAAGAGGACTGAGGACGGATATAAATGTTCCTCACGAAGGGTTTTCCGCATCCGTGGAACTTGTCGTCATTGCAAAGTGGAGGGAGGATCGCGGAGAATGTGGCAATTAAAGGAAAAGCTTTCCGGCGTCAAAGGAGGACAAATAGACGAAGAGAAAAAATTGATCGGATCCAATATTCGTACTCCGCCCTTGTAATGTCCGGCGGCGCCCGCACTTCACCCTCTGCCCTGGAAGGAAAACAATCTTTGAGGGTTCCGGGAGCGGGCGCACCATATTTCACTTCGCCCATGAAGTAAATAACGATTAATATGCTACAACATATTTTATCCGTGGGAATTATAAAACAGGAAAAAACTAATAAATGCTTGCATTGACGTTCATCATAATTAAATTTTACCTTATGTTATTATACATGTGGAGCCATTAATTATTATTTTAATCCTTCTATAAATTGCAAGTTAGATTATAAATTTAAGTTCTCGTAATTTAAAGGCATAAAAAATCATGAGTCAAAATATACCTTTCATTTTTAACCAATTTGTTCTTGTTAACTTTAATTCCTTTCCACCTGCTTCAAAATAAATTGTTCAGGAAATGATTGTAGTCATCCGTCAAAATTAACCTTTAAATCATTGCGCCGTACACCCTGCTTCCCTGATATAATAATGTTGGATATTGGGGCGAAAATGCAAGCAGAAAAGACTTGGGTGAATGTAGCCCAACTAAGATAATGAATGACGAACTTGTTCCTTTTTACAAGTTCCTCCAATTCAAACATTATATCGCATGTACTAGCGTGCATCTCTTATAGTTCCACGCCCCTTTTGCTTTGTGCCTTCCTTATTTCACCAATTGTGCCTCGTCGGTCGAGGAGGCGAACCAAAACCTACAATATATCAGGGACGAGGAAAATAACAAAATACTTTTACTCTTTAAAATGCAAGTGTATATTTTTATTAAAGCACAAAAGTGCATTAAGAGTGCGTCTGGCGAGACCGAATACAATAATAATCCAATCAAGCTTGCCAATACATTTCAATTACACACCCCGCGCCGTCCTCTTCGCTTACAACGGAATATCACATGGTGCCTTCACAAGGTTAATAATCAAGTTGAATGCCCATCAACATCGTCACAATACCCCGCGAGCCGCCGCAAGGTACGTGCGGCGGGGGGTGTTAGGCTGCATCACCCGTAAAACAGAATAAAACTACGCCCAATGCCAATAAATTCATGCAAAACCCAATTTAACTTACATACATGTAAATATGTATTCTTGTACTAACATACACACGCACATACACCGACGAATATGCAAATACCAACGCATTGTTTAATATTGTCCGTACTTGTAAATGGAATGTCTTGACAATTTCTATAGGTACTTAAGTTTCTTACTTTTATAATTCCTGATTGATTCAATGAGCATTTGTATGTACCAGTACTGAAATATATCTCCCTTATCCTATCTATGTGGTCTGATCTACTTAATTAGTGTGGGGCCATAATCATTCCTTTGGTATCATAGGTAAACTCGTTTGTTCTGAACTTAGCTGAACTAAGTCCAAGTCTCGCTTTTTCTCTTCGCAGCTCAAGTGGCTCCCAGCCTAATTCTCCTAAAAGGCCTGTCACACTCGCCTTCGTATTATACACGTAACATTTTTCACGAATCCGGTGGATTATATCTTTATTTCATTTCACTTTTTTCCCAAGGATCCCGAATGCTTGCGACATATTCCAAATGAGGTTTAACTAACACCTCTCTTCAACTTTCTCATTACATTTCCCCACCACCCACCCGTTCAATGAAGCCAAATTTCTTTATATCGGATCCGCATATTCTCCTGATATGTATTCTCCATGAAAGGTGTGGCGTTAGAATTACCCCTAATTATTTTAATTGATCGGCTATAATTAGCACTGAACCCTATATTTCGTAATCTATATCCTGCTTAATTTTTCCTTTGTTCTATAATTTCAAAACTGCACGTTTGCCTATGTTAAGTACTAATCCCTATTCCTTGAGTCAATTTGATTTTGTATCTAAGTCTCTTGAGAGTAATGAAAACAGGATAGCCGAGACCATAAACTTGATTGGCATCAGGTTGAAAAGGGGGTTGGGGAATAATACAAAGTTACATATAAGGGGTGGGATAGAGAAGACGCACTAGGTCACTTGGGTGTGTTTAACAAACAGTGACCCGCGTATACCTCAATCACACACAAAAAAAGAAAAAACAAATAATGAAAAATTAAAACAAACTTACCGCCACTCGTTCAGTAGGGTGGGTTAGGTTGTTTTATTCTCCCGCTACCTTTTCAACCTTGTGCCAATCAAGTTTACGGTCTCGGCTATCCCGTTTTCATTGCTTCAGGACCGTAGGTAGATTCATTTTACATTTACCCTAGAGATTAGTCCGTAATTTTCTAGGGTCCTTATTTCCCTGTATATTACCGTGTCTTCAGCAAATAATCTAAGGTTGCTATTAACTAATCCAATTTATTTTCTCATTCAAACCTTAGCGTTAAAGTTTGTGTAACAAGTTATTGCGCGGCGCTTTATCGAACACTTTCTTGAAATGCTGCGTGAACTTGTTGAACGTGTTGTTTCTTTCCCAATCTAAGAATATCGTAAACAAAAAGACCTAATTGGGTTAATTCTGCGCTTCCTAAACCATCTACATCTAATAATACACCGCAATCGCCGCAAGGGCGTGTGGCGGGGGGTGTTAGTTCACCACCCGTAAAAAGGAACAATGCCTCATGTAAAATCAACAACATGCAAAACCGCACACTGTGAGTTGGGCGGCAGCTGGTAAAATGGATGTATTGCTGGTTTTTATTAGGTTTGATATGCACTGAAGTGGTGAATTTGTGTTTGTGGAGTGGAATGTCAGTGTCATGGTAGATAAAGTTGTAGTCTGAAACGGAAGAAATGAATTTGACAATAGCGAACGGTGGTTGGTAGTAGTAGTAGTTTTTAGGGGAGGCGACCGACAACTGAGGTCATTTGCGCCATAGGGGATGGACAGGAAAGGATGAAGGGTGGAGAGAAACCCGGCGTCGGCATTAGCCTACTCCTTACGAAAGGCGCCAAGGGGTCCGCAGTTTAACGTCCCATCCGACGGACGGCGTACTAACCCAAAGTGCACTCCACAAAGCACCTCAAGTAGGGATCGAGATACCTCTGAAAAATATTCAACACCGCCGGGATTTGAACCCGCACCTTTAGGGTGGGAAGCCAGTACGTTAGCCCCCGCACCATCTCGATCCCCACAGTGATTGATTTGGTCGTTGCAAAAGGAAGGCTACTTCAAGTTGACCCATAAAAAGATTGTCGTATGATGGCGCCATCATCGTTTACATCTCTGTATCTCTAGATTGTAGGGAATACTGTTTCGGAAGGAAAATGCATTTTTTGTAAGAAAGTGGCTCGGCTGAGGAAGAATTCGATCGAAGGATGAAAGATAGGGGGGAAGGGGGCGCCCGCTACCTGCAGCGTTGGGTCGCATTCCCTACCTTTCTCAGTCTCCTTGGGGAGGAGAGCGTTTTTTGTTGCATGTTCATGTGCTGGTGGAGTTGTGCCTTCTTGCTTGCTGTAATCTTGCTTGCTGTTGGATTACGGGGTATTATGTAGATGTTTATAGAATGGCGTAGAGAGAGATACTATCGGAGGGAGGATAAGTCTTCGTCGCCATGGGGAATAGAGCTATAGAGGGAAGTCACGTCGATCGTGGCAATAAGCACGGTGAAGGTAGGGAGAATGGAGACGGACATGAAACGGCGGAGGAAGGGGTATGAATCTTTTATGTTGGACGGCAAGGTTTACTGGGTGAGTGTAGGGATATATCTTGAGAGATGAGGCCTTCATCTGGTCAAAATTGGAAAAGGAAATACTGAATATCGATTTGGAAGGTGGGAGTGGGGTGATTGGTGAAGTCTATGTAAGCAAATGCATCGATGAGATGGCTAAGGGCTTTGGAAATATAGTGTTCTAAACTGCTACCGAGAAACCTTTATCGGCGGTAGTGGCTATGATGTTAGGGTATGACAGTAGGTTTTTTAAGACAAGCCGTCCGCTGGTAGAAATGATATTTTGAGTTTTGATCCAAATACCCAAATACTAAAACGCCCAGGTATTATCTCCTCCCAAGTATATACAATCCCAACATCCCCTGTCATCCTATAGTCTACAGTTACAACACTCCCGCCGAAAGAATCTCCGCATTTCCTGACCACCACCTACAACCTGCGGACTGGAGACAGTCATGAAACGGTGAGTGGAAGGGGTATGAATCTTTCATGTAAGACGGAGAGGTTTAGGAGGTTTTATTGAATTCTCTCCTTGCCCTCCTTCAAAATACATTTATACTACTTCCTTCACTGAATAATCTCTCTCTCCATTCCCCCACGTCCAACCTGCTTGTGACCACCATCTGCATGCCTTCCCTCTATACATCCATTCCCTATGACGAAGGTAAATTAGATTAGATGAAGTATACTTAAATTTCATTAAATATACTAACAAGCGGCTGAAACCAAATAACCTGGTAAAATAAATGAGAGGATTGAATGGCAAGATATTCTACCAGCAACATCCGTGAAACAGAATGAAACCACAAGCAAAACTAACTAATGAATGCCAATTTACTGCCATAGTGGTGTATATATTCATGCAAAAACCTTTTTAACCGACAAGCATGAAACGCGTACAATATCCAACAGCATATACAAGCACACAAAAACTTAGCATAAATCAAACCTATGACATAGAAATTAGAATTGAAAAGCAAGAAGGGGAAACTGCTGTCAGACTGACATCCAAATAATAGACTTTTCTTTTGTCACCGTCGCATTCTCCTTTTGTGGTCAATTTCTCCAAATGTACCTGGTGTCATTGTAATGTTTAATTTTGTTCCTACTTGTAATTTAAATGTTTTAATTATTTCAAAAGTGACTTCGGTTTCTTACTATTATAATTTCTTATTGTTCAGGGAAAGAATGAGTATTTGCATCTACCTGTTCTGGAAATTATCTCCCTTATTTTATCTTTGTGGTCTGATCTACCTAAGTAGTGTGGGGCCATTATAATTCCTTTAGGGTCATCGTTAAACTCGTTTGTTCTGAACCTTTCTTAAAGTCTAAGATTCGCTTGTTCTCTTCGTATCTCAAGTGGCTACCAGCCTAAACCCCTTAATAGACCTGTCACACTTGTGTTCTTATCATAAGAATTTTTAACGAATCTGGCGGATTTTCTCTGCACTTTATCTAATTCTTTTTGCCAAATTTTCTCCCAAGGATCCCAAATACTTGCGGCATATGCCAAATGAGGTCTAACTAGAGAAAAATAACACCCCTCTTTAACTTTCTCATTGCATTACCCTACCCACCCGTTCGATGAAGCCGTGTTTCTTCGGAGCGAATCCGCATATTGGCCTGATATGTGCTCCCCATGATAGGCGGGGTGTTAAAACTACCCCCAAATATTTAACTTGATTGGCCGTAGTTAGAACTGAACCCTCTATTTCGTATTTTATGTCCTGTTCGCCACTTCCTTTGTTCCAAATTTTCAAAACTGCGCATTTGTCTATATTAAACATCAGTCGCCATTTCTTGCATCAATCCGAGATATTGTCTAAGTCTCTAGAGAGTATCTCGCGATCTAGTTGGCTCCTTATCTCCCTGTATACCACCGTGTCGTCAGCAAATAACCTGAGCTTGCTACAAACGTGTGTGCTTAAGTAATTAATGTGTAAAAAGAATAGAAGCGGCCCTATTACACTTCCCTGGGGGACGCCCGAAGTTACATCTATATCTATTGAGCACAACCCATCGATGAATTCTATTTGTTTGCGATTTGACAAGATGTCTCTAATCCAATTTATTATTTTCTCATTGATAGCTTACATTTAAGTTTTTTTTCATTAGTCTGAAAACAGCACTTCGGCCTTTACATCGAACTTTTATAAAATTATATAACAATATTAAAATTACATACACCCAAGCCCTAAGGTGGAAGAAAAAACACCTAGGCAGATATCGTACCCTCGACCTCTGGGTTGGCAGGCGAGGACGTTACCCTGCCACCACCGGAGTCGGCGATTGTTTGTGAAACAATTTACGGTGTGGGACTTTATTGAAGGCGTTTTTTAAATCTAGGAATACTTCATCGACTTGTGTTTTGTTTTCTCCCGATCTATGTATATCGTGAATGAAGAGACCAAGTTGTGTTTCGTAAGATCTGCTTTTCCTAAATCTGTGCTGCTTGAGGCTTACTATTTTCCTATTATCGAGAAATTTCATGATGTTACCGTAAATAATGCGTTTTATTATTTTACAAGAGATTGGTGTTAAATAAATGGGTCGGTAATTGGTTGTTTCATTCCTATCGCCACCTTTACAGATGGGAGTTATCTGGGCTAGTTTCCATTCGTGAGGTACTGAGCCTTCTCCCATCGATTTTAGAAAGACAATTTCTAAAAACAGGGAAATATCTCGAGCTAATTCCTTTAATATTCTGGATGGTATTTCTTCCGGACCAGGTGCTTTGTTTGCTTTGATACTACGGAGCAGATGTTCTATTCCCTTCTGGGCCAGTATTTTATCGCTTATGTGTTTCCCGGGTGGGTGTGGAACCTCGTTTGGTTTTCGCTCTTTTTGCGCTTGAGTTCTGCTTCATTCCATATTCCCCCATTGAGGTAGGTGGAATGTATGTATTGTTATGTGCGTCTGTGTGCATCTCGTATGTCACACAAATGCCTCTTCTAGGTTAACAGGTTGTCTGACTGAAAAGATGATACGCGTGATTTCCATATAGTATACCCGTACAGATATCTAAAATTTTATAAATGGAAACCGAAAAAGTATGGCGGCGTGGACAGCGGAAGATTGCTGGGGCGCCATCTGAGGTGTGAAAGTCGAAATTAGTTCGCAGATTTTGAATAAGCCGGCGGCGTTATAGGACGGAGGGGTGGTTTTGAGGGATGCGAGAAGGGCAAAGAGGTTTTCGGGAAAGGGGTAGCGAGGGACGGTGAGGCACAAGTTGGGAGTGGGAAGACACGGAAAAGTGTTCGGAAGTTTTTATGGCTGGAGGGACTGCGTTGAGGCGAAGAGGCGTGGGCTGGGGGAGGGAGAGAGAGGGAAGTGTCTCGAAAAAATGGTAACGCGTCGTTTTGGGAGGGTGAGATTGGGGAGATGGGCGAGAGGTTGGAGAGGGATATGACGAGAAAGCAAATCCCTCTTTACTGCTCGTAAGTCGTAGGCGGGAGCTTGGGAGGAGGCGCAGAAGGGGAGAAAGAAGTGAGGAAAAGAGCGGCCGAAGCAGCTGGAGGCCAGCCGGCTCCAAATTACTCCTCATAACTTTTCGAAGCCCACCCCGTCACTTCGGGGCGCGAGGCGTATGGACGGACCCTCTACCACCCCTTCCCACGCCTCTCCAGCGCCGATCTCGCAAGTGTTCGGGAATAGGCCTCCGCCGCCGCCCTCAATATCTTGTAGCAACCCCCAAAATCTGCCCCCTCTGATGACAACATGCCTCATCTTTCCGCCCCGGTAAATTTCACCCGACATCCCCTGCCATCTCCCCCCCCCCATATCTCCACCACGATAGCCCGCCCTTTTTTCTCCCGCTCCCATACCGTGCCGTTGATGTTCTCTCTCCTTCTTGAACCAATCTAGTAGACAACCCGTTCCTCCCCCGGTCTCCCACCATGCTTGAATCTAGAAAGGTGGACATTTATCGAAGCATATCTTTTCGTGGGACAAGCGACAGAGATTCACGTTGGCGAGTGCCTCTCGTCCGGGCTAGGGGAGTGTGTTCCGCCGGTGAGGGAGAAGGAGTGCGATGCCGTGTGATTCCAAGCCCTCCTCCACATTCGCCGTCATCGATGCTTTTGCCTGGCGATCGTTTTCTATGAATTTTCTAGGCCCTTCCTTGAACAAATGACTCTAGCTCAGTTATTTTTCATGAATTCTGGGTTTTATGAAATTAAATGAGTGTTCTCGGCCGGAATTGATTTGCTGAGGGCAACAAATACAATCATTTTTTACTGTATTCCAGCATAGGATTTGTGAGGGCATAAGATAAGTTAATTATGAAAGTCCACTTTATGTTGCTACGTAACTTCTAAGTAACTCGAAAGAAAACTATAAATATTTTATGACAATTATCTTTTATCAATAGATATTTTTCCAAACCATTACAGATCTATATTTAAAATTGACCCCAGACTAATTTTTGAACTTTAAAAATTTTATTGTAATAATTTTATAGGTTCTCTTATTTTTAATAAATATGAGTGAGTACCGAAATATTCATGTCTTACTAAGATACGCGTTTAACATCTAATTCGCTGTTAAGAGATTTCCAATATGCATACCACATATTCCTTGAATAAATAGTGAATATGGTTACTTTAATTCCTGTTTTTAGTCACAGTTAGTGTAAGAAGCCTTTATAAAGTCTCAAATTGGGTTTACTTACATACCTCTACACTACCTATGATTTCTTATTTTTCGAGAGCTAAGACATTTCGTATCCTAGCATCCAGGGAGAAGTTCATTTGCCTTTAGTCAACTGTGCATGTGGTTTTTAGTGCCATTATCTGCATAGGATTAAATCACTCTACATTACTCATTATATCATTCTTAGAGGATGCTTTCTTTAGGAATTCAATTAGAATACGTGAAAAACCTGGCCTGGAGTGGGTTGCTCAGAATTGATTAATCCCTGCGGTGAAAGGAATATCCTTGGGTAATGAGAGAATGAGAGACGTCGTGCAGTCAACCGCTTGAGATATTAAAATTTCTTCAGTCCAGAGATATGAATTGCTAAAATGAAAGTGACTTTGAAGATAGTTTTCACTCCCATCTCTCATCATTTTTACTCTAGAAATCCCTCGCTTTCAATACGTCTTTTAGTCGAAAGGCAAGACTCAAGACTCCGATGAGAGGGAGGGGCCTTCGCGGGCTTATTCGGTCTCTCTACCTTTCCGCATGCATATTTCTCAAGCGGAGGGTTCCTTGTTGGCCCTCCATTGGAAAGGGACGTTTTTAAACTGCCAAGCAAAGGATATTGACTGCAGGGAATGACACACTATTGAATGCTACTGGACGAATTTCCGAAATCAATATGGCAAAGAGCAAGTTGATTTAGATTAAGTGAATTATTTGAAAGAAACTTAAGAAATGGAGTCGGAAGTACTGAAGTTTAGAAATGCAGAATGGATCGATGTAAAATTGCGGGCAAATTTGAGTTTGGCTTGCATTAAAATTTTGTATTCGTTTTTTCCCGCGCACTATTCGCCAAAACAATAAAAGGAGGAACACCTAAGAAAATTATAGGTACATATTGTCGAAAATAGGGGTTTACAAGATTAAACTCTCACAAAACACAAAATCAGCAAATACACTAAATAAATTCATTGTGGCGTCCGAACGCCCCACGTCGTATGCCCTTTAGCCAGGTGGGGTGTAGGTGAGTGTATATAAAGCCAATTGTATTTGCGAATTGTCCGTTTGGAATGCGTAGAATACTAACCGGTGATAAATGTCTGAATAGAATCTTTGCCCGCCTTCTTTTAAAGTGTTTTCTTGTCCACTTTATGTGGGCATAAAAATAGCTACTAATCATATAACACTCGCAATATATGTAGGCATGTTGAATGATTGTTTTCGGTCGCCCACTTTCCACTCCGTTTTTGGTGGATCGCGGGATGCCAGGTGTATGAGAGCATAGCGTGAATGTATGTATAATGGCTGGTGACCGACCACCCACTACCACACGTCCTTGCGACGGCTTACGGGGTATTATTATGTAGATGTGGATGTTGGACCTTTCTCCTGAAAACGCAGAAAATGACGGCAGCATAGACTGATCGTCACTTTGGCCGAAGATGTGAGAAGGTTAATCCTAAAGATCCCAGGCCGTTCATGAGGGGAACCAACTGGGGTGGTGCAGAAGATAATTAATTAATGAGGGGGATCAAATAATGATGTTAGAAAGGGGGAGGGGGAATGAGTGGATTTAAGAAAACGACTCTGGTGAACTAGCCAAAGTGAAAATGATTTTATGGAGATTCCGTAGCATGGTCAGTCTGGGGAAATAACCATGCGAGCGTGAAGTGTTGTCCTTAGATTGGAGTTAAACAATATAGCGGAAAAATAACTAGCGGACGTTTAGCAAAGAAAGTGTTTTGATTATTCACGTAGAGACCAAAGGGATAAAGGGGTGCTCAGTCGGTCGGAATAAAATACGATTTATATGGGGTTTGGCGACCTCGGCCAATTATACAGGTGTAAGTATGTAATTGCTTATGTTTACATTTGTAAAATATTTTGTAGAAGGATATAAAGATAAAGGAATTGACGACAAAAACGTAGGAATTGATAGAAGTTGCGTAAAACAAGGTATGGCATATACGGATACAAATTGATGGGCCGATGGCAGGCACTTAAGCCAAACAATTACACAGAAATGAATCCTTGGTTATGGATCTTGGTGTTTCAAATAAGTTCTCAGAAATACGTTTTAACAATGTCACAGAGAATCTCAGCGATCAGGGACACATGTAATGAATGCAAGAGATCGATCTCAAAAGATTTAAGGATATGAAGGTCAGGGCATGACAATTTTGCTGGGTGACTGCCGAGGGTCTTTCACTAAAGTAAGTAATTTTAAAACGTTATTAGATTCATACAATCCTGATGTAATTATAGGTATTGAGTCATGGCTAGGTGATCGTATTACGACGAAAGAGATTTTTCCATAAAATGTTGCCATTTATGGAAAAGTTAAGCCCGAAACTATACGGTTCGTTTATAGAATTAATATGGATGACCGTAGATAAAAACCCAATAAGTGTATTTTAATCAGTATGAATTAATTGCGAGATGGTGTCCATATCCATGGTAGGAATGATGGGGAAACGTTTAAAAAACGATTACCGAACTCCGGGGTCTCAATTAAAGGATGAATATGAAGTGACACTGGGGCTCCAGAGGCCAGCCGACGCGGTCAAGGTCCACCCGGCCGTGACCCAATCCGCCTGGCATGCAATTTCCTGAGCCTTTACTTGAGGGCCCAGGAAATTGCTAATCGTATCATAAACGAGGAGGGTTTTGTACAAGTGGTGGAGAATCCCGTGGATAACACGAGCCAACACCATCGGCATCCCACTTTGAGACCGAAAATGTGGGTGGGGTTAGTTGACTTCCTTTCTTTTAATAATCCACCCTTCAGCACTTAGAATGGGCATAAGGTGGAAGTGATTTCAATTTAGAGGGATCGTAAACAAAAAGAGCGGATGGAAATATAAACGCAGTGCTAGTTTCAACACTTTTGAAGGGAAAGATACTCGGAATGGGTAATTGGTGGTCAGAATATGGGAAGAAATCATGCAGGCAGTTAGAGAAATAACATAGGAGGGATAGAAAAAATTTGTTTCGATTAAATTCTTACCAAAAATCTTGAGCCAGAGTTTTACAATCGTAAAATCATATCTCTGAACACAAAAATAAGGGCTATTTACTGTGAACGCAACGTATGCTCGGTGTCTTAATCATTACAAAATAGGAATTCGTAAATGTATTAACCGAAAGAGAATTACGAACAAATATTTTCAAAGAACGTATCTCGAATTAACATGAAAATTAACTTCATAAATATTCAGTGGGGAAAACAATAGGTAAAACATAGCAGTTTTAAAAAAAGATTAATTTTACCCTAATTTTAAATGTGAAGAAACAGTTGAGGCATTTAGTAATTGGTATGCATGCGTATTTACGGGTAGGGTAAACAGAGTGGATACTTTAGGCATAGTTTTTCATCATAGGAGACGAAAAAATTGGGCTATTTTCTTACATTTAAGAAGTATTAAAACAACGAACTCAAAAATTTATTTTGAAAATTTAGTGGGGCGTAGGATGAATGAATCATTAGGGTAAGATTTTATTTCAATTGGCTTTCTCAAAGGGGCGGTATTATTCTTTCAAATTATGTGAATCCTTCATCCAACTTCACCCTGGTCAACCATCAAAATATAACTACCATTTCCAGTAGAGAAGAGGAAGTACGAGTTGATAATCATAGGCAGGCAAGTTTGATTTCAATTGTTAGTAACTAATTAGAAAAGTAATTTCCGATTACCTATGGGATTTGCGGGAGAGAGGCATAATAGCTTGCTCAGTCGCAAACACGCCTCAGAAAAAGGTATTCATGCAAAGCTTAGCATTAATTTTCTGAAGAGAAATATTCAAATCTTTAAATCTCTCATTAGAGGTTTATGCAAAAGAGTCGACCTGACAAAATGTTTTGATTAATTTGAGCATGATTATCAAATATTCATGATGAGTCAATTACCGCCACACGGATGCGAAAGAGTTATTTCATGGGTCAAAAATTTCCTGAAGGGTCGAACACTAAAATTAAATTTGAAAATGTATATTCCAAAGAAGGAGGGTGTAGTGGAAAACGAGTGTCATGTAATGGAGAAGGGTTACTCTTGCATCGTTAAGTTCCGCCCGGTGTTGCAAACCTCCCTCAGGAAATTTTGCGGTTTGCCGGTAGGCGACGAAAGAATTGCTATGCTAAGGGATGGAGTTGAAGCGAGCGACAGTGGTAGGTGAGCGCCACGGCGATGGGGAGTACAAGTCACGAGATGTGACGACAGCGTTACTTGAGGAATCACTAGTGAAAGACCGATCACTTTTCAAACCCCTAAAAATCACAGTCTAGGTGGGGTTGTTCACAGGCATCACCCGGAATGGAACCAAGACTCCCAGTCAACATTTCACCGTCCTGCCAAATACAATACAAACCAGTTTTAATTAAACAGAGACGAAAACTCTTGCAATTTTCCACTTAATAAAGATTTATTTTCGACTATTTGCGATTTACTATATCATTTTCAAGTGAAGCTTTCAATTTAAAGCGTCTAATATATATGTTAAACAGCCGGATTGTCCCCACATGCTGGGAGGGGTTCCGGGAGAGAGGCGAGTGGGAAAACCGATTCTATTGAGGATGGGAGGAAAACCAGGTAAAGAGGGAGGAGTGGAGATCGAAGGCTTGTAGAGGAAGAAGAATGGACTAAGAAGTAAAGAGGGTCCGATCGTTTGCAATGAGACGGTCTTCTCCTCTTATCAGGGTCCCTTATGGCGTCCATCGTCCCGTCCCCCCCACGGTGTAAGGGGAAGGAGAATGGTGTCCTGTGGTGTCGGCTTGAGTTCGTTGGTCGATCGGTCCCCTCCGTTGGGGATCCTCTGGGTGCCGACACTCTACTTGCTTCGCGGTCGGCTGGTGCTGCTCCGCGTCGGCTCGGGACTAAGCCCCTGTGTAAGGGGCTGCTCTCAAGGAAGTGCCTACCGGAGGGGGTTGGGGAAGAGAGGTCCGTTCCACGTCGGGGTGGAACGGACCTCTCTTCGCGTTCCGCGTCTAGTTTCTTCCCTTACTTCCCTTCCCTTTATTTTGGGGTTGAAGTTGCATTGGCAATCGATTTCAATTGTATGTTTGGTGACCAATGAGACTCAACTGAAGAAGAGACAAGAATAAAATGCCCTTGTGCCAGGTGGGGTTTAGGTGAGTGTTTTTAAGTCTATTGTATTTATGAACGTTCCGTCCGGAATGTATAGAATAGTAACCACCGGTAAAAAGTGTCTGAATTGAATGTGTGCCTGTCCCCTTTTAGTGTATTAATAATGACTGAGGTTCGGTCGCTCCTCTTCGCTCGCAATAGCTCGCCAATCTGAAGGGCCCCTTATTCCCTGTATAACACCGTGTGGTCCGCAAATAATCTGAGACGGCTACTAACGTGTCAGCTTAAGTCATTAATGTATATTTAAAAAAAGAAGCAGACTTATTATACTTCCCCGGGCGACGCCCAAAGTTACATCTTCATCAGTTGAGAATACAACATCGATGACCACAATTGCTTTGCGATTTGACAAGAAGTCTCTATTCTAATATATTATTTTCTCATTGATACCATAGCATTTATGTTTCTGTAACGATTAACTGTGAGAAACTTTATCGAAGGATTTCTTGAAATATAGAAATACTGCATCAATTTGTGTTTTGTTTTCTTCCGATCTAAGTTGATCGAAAATGAAAATACCCAATTGCATTTCCCAAGGTCTGGTCTTCCTAAGTTTGTTCTAGTCGTGGCCTTGTATCTTCCTACTATCAAGAAATCTCACAACGTTAGTGATAATAATTTGTTGCAATATTTTACAAGAGATCGATGTTAAGGAAATGGGTCGGTAATTGGTTGGTTTATCCCTATCACCGCCTTTAGAGGTTGGAGTTATATAGGCTAGCTTTCGGTCGCGAGGCACTGAGCCTTCTTCTATCGATTTTAGAAAAACAATATGTACAAACGGGGCAATATCTTCAGCTAACTCATTTAATATTCTAGCAGGTATTTCTTCTGGACCAGGTGCTTTGTTTGCCGTGATATCACATTAGGACGGCGCGGAACTTTTAATGGCCGTCCGATCGAGTTTTTGCCAACGGCGCCTTCGGAGGGGGATTTTATTTGCGGGCAGGAGAAGAATTCTTTCAGGCTTAGACTCTTTAAGTACTAGTCACAGTACTAGTTGCACATATCAGGACAAAATGCAGATCAGCTTTAAATAAACTCGGCTTCAGTGAACGGATGGTGGAGAAATATAATGAGAAAGTAGGTAGGTATGGTAGGTAGGTAGGTAGGCTATAGTGAGAAAGGATGGGTACCAAGGTCCCCAAGGTGCCGTTGGAAGATCAGAATGTTACTAATGTTCCTTTTACGGGTGGTGTTTTTACACTCCGCCCCAGACACCCCTGCGGTGGATTGCAGTGTATTATGTAAATGTAGAGAGGAAAACGTATATGTGATACTCTCGCGTGATATGTCGGATCTCGCCCCAGCCACCCAACAGCCCCGATGTGGCACAACTGGACTTCTTCTTGTTCCCAATAATTAAAAGAGCTTGGGATGAAACCATTTTGTAACGCTGGATAACGTCCAAATTAGCCGTGACGAGGTACCTGAACGAGTTGCACGTCGACACCTTCCAGGAAGCGTACCGCGACCGGCAGGAGCGTTGGCATTGGTTCGTCCATGCACCAGACCAGGGTACTCTATTGCGGAATACTATATCAGTAATTTGTTCTTTGATCTGCAATACATTTTCAATCCGGATTTATTCCAATTATTTTTGGGACAGGCCCTGTATAATACATCACTCACCATTATCTCACATTTCTGAGGCACCTTAGACTATGCAATGAGCATTGAAATCATTGAAGCTAATTTTAATTACTATAATTCACCATTTCCAGATCTGCAAATATGACATATAACTGACTATCACTTTAAAATACTGATTATCTTCCAGCAAAAATAAAACAATTTCAAATTTGTCATTAAAAAATTAATTTAGAAAGTAATATGTAATTGAAGTTAACTCTTTGAAAATCGTTCGGCCAAAGTCTCTCCAATTTCACCTTAGATGCCATAGCTTGATCACAAAAGAATTCCGCTGCAACGGAGAGTTGAAGGGAGATGATTTATGCGACCCTATCGCAATATTTTTTTTTCTCAAAGAACTTGGTAGCACTGGTTCGAAGATTTTCTTTTTTTTCTCGTTCCCTCGTACTCCCGAGGGTGTGATCCTTCTCCGTCGAGTGCGGGGGCACGTTGGAGAGGGGGAGGGGGTGGCACCAGCCCTTCAACCCACACTGAAGGGGGGTAGGACGAAGCGAGAGTTGGATCCCTTTTTTATTTTGAAAGGGCGGGGGGGGGGGGTGGATGTGCTTCGAGTGCCGATGTGCGAAGGCCACACACACCCCCCCCGGCCACCCCGCCCTGCCCGGCCGGTGCTCTTGCGGCGCACCTTCGCCGCGCCGCCATAATGGGTTTCCCTCGTCGGTGACGAAATTCAGGAGTCTCCTCCTCCCTTGGGTGATGGATGGATGTTTCCTCCCCACACACACTCACTCGATTCACTCTTGATCTCCTCGTTCGCTGTTCGTGCGAGTTTGTGCGAGTTGAATGAAGGCAGGCTGCGGAATCGTCGGTTGGGTTGCATATCAAATGGCTCCTCCGCCTTCTCTGAATTCATCGCTCTTCTCGTCGATGATCGATTTCGTGAAAAGAGAGAGAGAGAGTTATATTAGGGCACGTTGGGGGATTACGAGGGAGTCCCTTGTAAGGGGTTTGTGGGAGAGTGGTGGGTTCCTGGGCGAAAGAAACGGAGGGCTGGCGAGTGCGCGTGCCTGGGTGCGAGTTTAATTTGAACAGTTTAAATTAGGGAACGCAAAATCTCAATTGCCACCCGCAGCGTCTAGGGATTAATTATTCTGACTCAAATGCATGCACTTTCACTAATCTCGCGTGTTTTGTTGTCAAAGTTCTTCCCGATTGACCGCATTGGACTGGAATTAAAGAATGTTGTGTTCGTTAGAGCATTGATGGCCCTGCTTTGTTTGCTTTTAATTTTCTCCTTCCATCCTCCTCGTCTCTAGCCGTGGGAAGGGGGGCGCTCCCGCTGCCTGCTGCGGTATATCACATTCCCCATCCGTGTCTTTGGTCGCGGAGACCATAGGTTTCATGTTTTTGCATTAATCGATACGCCACTGTAGGTTTAGGTTTGAATTAACATGTTGGTTTTGCATGTGCTTTTGTTCTCTTTTACGGGAGGTGACCTAACACCCCCCGCCACATGCACTCGCATTGGCTTGCGAGGTATTATGTAGATGTAGATAGATATAGATGAACTATGGCGGATCAAGTTAAATATTTGCGGGTAGTTCTAACACCACGCCTTTTTTTGGGAGCACGCATCAGGAGAATATGCGGATCCGATTCAAAGAAATTCGGTTTCATAAAACGGGTGGTGGGGAAATGTAATGAGAAAGTTAAATAAACGTGCTATTTCGCTCTAGTTAGAACTCATTTGGAATATACCGCAAGGCTTTGGGATCTTGGGAAAATATTTGGCAAAAAGAGCTAGATAATATAAAGACAAAACCCGCCAGATTCGTGAAAAATGTTACGGTACAAAGACGAGTGTGACAGGGCTTTTAGAGGAATTAGGCTGGGAGACATTTGAGCTACGAAGAGAGCAAGCGAGGCTTGGACTTTTAGCAAGGTTCAGATCAAACGAGTTTAAATATGATACCCAAAGGAATGATTATGGCCCCACTCTATTGAGGTAAGTCGGACCACATAGATAAGATAAAAGAGATAGATTCCAGTACAGATAGACACAAAAACCTATTATTTCCACGGACAATCAGGAATCATAACAGTGGCAGCTCAAAGAGAGGATATACTATAATATAAGATTATATAATTATGAAAGACATTCCATTTCCAGGGCAAGATTAAACTTTACGTAGACATAAAGTATATCTGTACTTGCATGCGTGTATTGGTTTATAGTGTGTTTATGTTCATGTATGGAGGGTGTACATGTTTTTTCATGAATATACAAGTACAGGATTTAGTTGGTGCAGATTGGGATGAATTTGTTCGTTTTTCATACGGTTTCATTTTCTATCACGATAGGTGACCTAACACTCCCCGCCACACGCCCCTGCGGCGGCTTGCGGGATACTATGTAGATGAACTAGCCTGCACATGAACCTACGAATATGATATACCTCATGTCTACACAGCGTTGAATCTTGTTCTAATTTGTAAATCGAATTTATTATTTCTATAACGACTTTTGATTTCTTACTGTCATGTCTCCTGATTGTTTGTGAAAAGAATGAGTATTTGTATTACTGCACTGCAGTCTCTCTCTCTTCTCTTACCTTTGTAGTCTGACATGCCTAAATTGTGTGGGGTCATTACAGTTCCTTTAGTGGCACTGTTAACCTCGTTGGTTCTGAGCCTTTCGAAAAGTCTCCGTCTCGCTTTTTCTCCTCGCATCTCAATTCTTCTTTTCTCCTCCCAGCCTAATTACCTATAAATGGCTTGTCATATTCCTATTCTTATCGTTACAATTTTTTCGAATCTGGCGGATATTCTCTTAATTATATCTCATTCATTTAGTAGCACTTTCTCCCTAAGATCCCAGTTACATTCGGTGTATTCCAATGTATTAATTGACCCAATTAAGTTATTATCTCGGTCAAATTATCTTTCAATGTTACTAAATGCATTATCATGCATAGATACGGTAGCGGTTGAAGGAGCGCCTAGGGGTTATATACTTGGAAGCAATGTAACTCCTGGTGCAACCCGTTAAACAGCCGAAGTGCGCCATTGCTATGGAATGAAAGCAAAGCGTGTGCTATCAGTTTCCTTAACACGGGTTACATGCAGCAATCATATTTCAAAGCTATATCTCATTTTTACGCGAAAACATTAATACTGTCTTGTGCCAAGTCGTGTCCACTTTACGCCGTAGGAACAGGGTTATTCGAAGAGAATGATAAACAAAATAATCTAATAGTTATAAGGAAGACATTTCAACAGTCGGTTGTAGAATATTATTTTAATTTCGTGATGATAACAAAATGCATTACTTGACAACTAAACTATTCTTCCATCAATCTGACCATATATTATGAATTCAACGGCATTTTTTCCTGTTATATCCATCGCCAGAATTTTGCAACCAAATGCAAGTACTTGCTTTGGAGTGGAATCACTTAAATCACGTGGTCATTCACCATAGTGGCTTAATGTCTGGTGACCCACCACCCCCTGCCACACGTTTTTCCAACGGCTTGCGGGGTATTATGTAGATTTAGATGAAGTGAATAAACATCTGCGCTTCTTATTTTATTAAAAAATATTTGATCTCACTAGGTGATGTCATACCAGATGTAAATACATTATATAAATACAAGTAAAAATGATTGCACAAAGTAAACGATTCACATAGGTGACCTTGAGAGTTCCATGTCCCTACCTGAGTCCTTGGGGGAGGAGACCGTAGTATGTTGCATGTCCATGTGGTAGTTGAATTTCCTTCCTACTTTTCAAATTTTAGCTTGTAAGTTATTTGATAAATTTCTTACTGAATCCTTAGGTGCAATTATTAGTTAAATGATAGTATCTGTATTTTCATGCATGGAGAATGAAAGGACTTTTGTATGAAGGTATACGCCACGGTGAGGATAGTTTTGCACGTATTTGTTGACTTTGCATGTGGTTTTGTTCCTTTTGCGGGTGGTGACCTGACACACCCCCGCCACACGCCCTAGCGGCAACTTGCGAGGTATTATGTAGATTTATATGACTGAATTTCGCCTGAAAAGAGAAAAAAACACCATATAACCTACGCTGGTTCGCGCATTTTACCGGTTTGCAATTTTGTGTGTGCCTGCATTGAATTCGCCAACATTCGAAACTATTTCTTTTACTACGCTCATCAGGTTATAGTTGATGGTGGCATGAAGGTGGACTTCACCATTAATTAAATGAGCTCATTCTTATCATCAACTGCGTATGCGAGTCTCTCAAATAACGAGCATCCCTAGCAACTCTCTCGTCTTCTTGAAGGCAAGTCGTTTGAGTTCTCTCTGTTTCCCGCCCCGCCTCTCGGAAGGAGTCGGATCCGCGTGGAAGCGAGTGTCATGTCACGGGGCGGGCGTCCCTTCCCCGCCCTCCTCGGCCCGTACGCCAATATCACCCGACGAGATCTCTCTCTCAAAGTCAAGAGGCGGCCTGCGGGCCTTGCGGCTCCTCCCATTCCCGAAAGTTACCCTTCCTCACTCCTCGAGAATAGAAATAAGATCTCCGCCGAGACGCCCACATGCTCTCTCTCTCTCTCTTTGCATCATCGCCGTCATTTGTTTCGCTACCAGCTCTCCGCAATCCTCCACGCATCACCCCTTCAACTCCCACGCGAAAGGTCCCGCCACCTCGCCCCCCTCCCGCCCTTCCCGCCTCCCTCTCCTATCCTAAAAACCGCCAGATATCTCGAGCGAGGCGATCGAGGGAAGGGGTGCGAGGCCTCGCTGGTCGGGGCGGGAGGAGGCGAGGCTCGAATGGGGGGGGAGGACAGTGGGCTCGGATGGTGATCAATTCTGCCGACGGTCGTAAATCATCCCGGCTTCCCAGAGGGAGTTTCCTGGGTTAGGAGGGTACGGGTGGGTGTGAAAGGGAAAAGGGCTTTGGACAGCCCGTGGCCAATAACGGTTTCGTGGTCAGTGGCTGCGAGAAGGGGTCAGTGAAACCGAGATTGGTGTTCGAGAGAGGGATGGGAAAACATACCCGAGCGGTCGATCCAAGAGGGGATGCGAAGGCTCAGGATTGAAGAGTCTAGGGGTGCATTTCTCACGGGTGGAAAGGGGGAATGGAAGAAGGAGGGCAGTCTGAGGCAAGTGGCAAAGAGAGCCAAGGATCCGTAACACCCGGGACTCCCCCAGCGCGGAAACAGGGCACCTTCGGGTGATATACGGTGTAGTGTGCTGGCCATCTTCTCATCAGGAGGGCCGCCTCGATATCCCAGGCTCTTCTCACGATCGATCTCTCAACCTATTGGAAAGCAGAAGTCGTGGTCTCCTCGCGATTAGTCGGACTTGTGACCATGTGTGGAATAAGACGGAGGCTCCCAGCTATAGGCGAAACCTTTTTCTCACCCTTATCTCACCTATAAAATTAACACATTCCGTTTCTTGCTATTATTCAAGGAATTCATATTTCCCGGTTTTTAATATATAATAAAAACCAGCATAGTTTTCTCCGTTAATTCCTATTAAAACGATCTCTGCGAAATACTTGTCCGACTGTTGAACGTTAAGCCCGGTTTCATCTACATCTACATAACACTCCGCAAACCGTCACCACCCGTAAAAGAGAACAAAACCACATAGAAAATCAACTTATCCATGCAAACCTATACCCAAAGTGGAGTATACATTCATGTAAGAACCCTTTCATCTTACACGCTTGTAAATGCATACTATATATTATCAACTAGCAAACAATTGCGCTTTGCATTGTGGTAAAAGAAATTATCTAATGACGTCTAAACCGGAGTATGAAAGGTAAGAAGGGGAAATTCTACTACCACGTGGACATGCAGCGTACAAGTCTCCTCCCTTAGGGACACAGGCAGGGAATGTGACAACGCTGCAAGTAGCTGGAGGGTCCCCCGCAGAAAGAGACGAGGGATGGAAGGGGAACCTTAAAAACAAAGCAGCGCATGCAATATTGCTAAAAGCAGGACATTATTAAATGGCATTCTAATGCGATCACGCGGGAAGTGTTTTACAACAAATCACACAAGATTAGTGAAAGTGTATGCAATTGAGTAGAACTAATTATTCCCTAGACGCTTAGGGTGGGTGATAAACCCCTATTTTCAATAGGGAGTACCTATTATTATCCCCGCCACACGCCCTTGCGGCGTCTTGCAGGGTATTAGGTAGATGAAGTAGTTGTATTTATTATCTTAGGTGTTCTCCCTGTTATTGCTGTCGCAATTAGTGCGCGGGAAAAATTTATAATTGAATCCATCTGTTTGAAAATAAAACTTTCTAATTTTGTGGCAATACTCGGCCCTGCCAATGTAAAAAGGGGACCTAACTATATTTCCATTGCCGAAGGCAATATCACACGATTTATATTTTTGTAAAAAATTTAATCTAGCCCTGAGTCTTCGCATGTCTAAAGGTTCCCACCCCACTTTTTGTATTAAATACGTGACGCTTTCTGTCCATTGGTAGGAGTTTTTCACGATCCAAGCGGCCTTTCTCGGTACCTTTTTCAATTCTGTAATTAATATTTTTTAAAGGGATGTCACACGCTCGCCGCATACATAATATAAGGCCTTAATAAAGATAAAAGGAAGGAAAGGGGCGAAGAATGGACATTAATATGCTATATAACGTATTTGCGAGTTTTCTATCATCGCATTTAGTTAAACTAAATCAAAGTTCATCTACAGGGTCCGTACAATAAGTATCGGGACTGGTTCCGAAAATCAAAATTTATTGCAGTTATCGTTACAAATACTTCTCTATTTCCCGAATTTTATATGCATGATCCAAGTGACCAATGCATGTTGAAGTGCGAATGATTTGCCAGACCTAGGTGCTGAAATATGCGGAACTGAATTTATTTAGTAATTTCAATCTTACATTGAATCGTCTCTCTTCCAATTATTCCCACCCCAAATTCATAAGCATTTCAGTGACGCTTTCCATTTTATCGTAAGAATTTTTAACATAACGGGCTGCCCGGCGTCTCAATTTCCCGAATGAGGCATTTTTCACTCAGATCCCATACGCTGCATACATATTCTAAATGAAGCCTTACAAGAGCGTGGTAACAACTTTCCTTGATCTTGGACTCACTTCTGCCGAAACTACGTCTAATAAATCCCAATTTTTTATATCCTTACCCGCAGATTTGATGCGTGTGAGTCCCTCAACTTTTTAAGTCTTTAGTGAATGTAACACCTAGGTATTTACCCTATCAACTACTTCTAGGTCAACTTCAGCTGATTTGTAAACAAATCCCGTTGATATTTAAAAAAATTACCATCGTACATTTATTAAGGTTTAATGACGATCCCCATTTAGAACACCATTTAGTAATTCAATATAGATCCTGTACTCGAATTAAACGATTCTCATCCCCAGATATCTCCCGATAGACCACCGTGTCATCCGCGAACATCCTAATCTTAATTTTCCCTTCGCGGTTAAAATTGTTAACAAAAATCAACAAAAGTAACGGCCCGATTACACCTCCATGAGGTACCCCTGCGGTCAATCGTACACAGTCGGAACCAGCGCCATCAAGGACTGCCCTCTGTTCCCGCTTTGAAAGAAAGTCTTCAACCTAATTTATTGCGCCATTGTTTATACCTACGATTTTTAATTTAGGAATGAGTTTACCATGGGGAACCTTATCAAACGCCTTTTAAAAATCTAAAAAGATCGCATCCACTTGCCTACTTCTCTCACCCGATAATAGTAAATCATGAGTAAATAATCCTAATTGGGTTTCGCATGAGCGGGTTTTCCTGAATCCACGTTGATTGTCACTTAAAAGGTTAATGGTATCAAGGTATCTCTTTATTGAACTGACAATTGTGTGCTCTAAGATTTTGCAACAGATGGAAGTGAGAGATATAGGTCTGTAATTACTGGGGTCCTCCCTGTCACCACTTTTAAAAATAGGCGTTATTTGCGAGGTTTTCCAAATCTTAGGTACTTTGCACTCTGTGAAGGGATTGTTAAATATAAATTCAAGGTATGGGGCGATGTTTGGAGCTAAATGGTTTACCACCTTAGCTGTTATGTTTACGGGACCCGGCGATTTTTTGGGTTTCATCTTATTGATCAATTTGAGAATTCCTTGTTCGTCCGCTGTTATTTTTGCCATGGGTTCAGTATTTATTGTTTCTTGGAGATATGCGGTGGCAACATCGTTCGTGAAAACGCTTTGGAAGAATGAATTTAGGATGTTAGCTTTACCCTCACGGTCAGTATGAATTATATCGCTGCAATCCCTTTAGCAAGCTACGGTTTGCTTACCCATTTTACTTCTCTAACATATGACCAGAAAGCATTTGGCTCGTTGTCGATATGCTAGCAAAGTACTTTACCTTTAAAGTCTTGTAAGGGACTACGTAATTGTTTTGGTTTCAATTTTAGAGGATCTATCCTTGTCCCATAAATGCTTATTTTCCGAGGATGATGTGTTCACGTGTGCCCTCTTTACCCGAGAGTGTAGCATTCTCTGCTTTCGAAGGGCTTTTCTAACGTCTTTATTGTACCATCTCGGGTCGCTATTTGCTTTAACGTATTTTATAGGGATGAAATCTGCGATGTCTTTTGGCATAATATTGACAAAAAGTGTCAAAGTTTCTTCCACGTTGGCATTACTTAAGCAGGTTTTGAACTCAGGTAGTGAAGAGTTTAATTGATTGGCAAAAGTTTCACAGTCTGCTTTATGGTAATTATAAATTTTCTTCTTGGTAAAAACAATATTTTTTACTTCTACGTCCGAGTTGATATTAACTGCTTTATGGTCACTCAAGCCCTCGTCAGTTGATACATTAGTAATACTCGTACATTCAGGTGTGTTTGTAAGAAATAGGTCCAATATGTTCTTTCGACGGGTGGGCATGCGTACTGCTTGATGGAGGGAGTTTCTTTGAACCAATTTGATTGAGGAATTACAAGATTCGCGATCGCGGGTCCCAGATATAACGCTATTGTTGTCCCAATTGATACCAGGGAGGTTAAAGTCACTACCAATTATGTTGATGTTGTTATTATTTTTGTGTAAAATTGTAAATTTGATCATTGAGGGTATGAAGTGTTTTCAAATCTGAGTCTGGAGGTCTGTAGAAAGAGCCTAAATTTATGTTGGGTTGACTGGTCCGTAGTAAGGTGATCCAAACACTTTCTATGTTATTATTTTCAAATAAAACTTGCCTGCTTTCAAAATTACTTTTTACCGCCACGAAAACTCCTACTCCGGGTCTTGTATCTCTATCGTGTCGGTAAACTGTGAAATCTATTGGGAAAATTTCTTGGTCGTTTATATCATTACACAGCCAACTTTCGGTGCCTAATACTTTATCAGCGGAATGACTTTAGATTATATGCTCGAGATCCGCTGTTTTATTTTGGAGGCTCTTGCAATTTATTACAAGTATGGTTAAATTATTTTTATTTTGAATCACGCCCTTATTTGTATATGACGGTAATTGAGGACGCGTTTGTGGTGAAGTGCGTGTCAAATGTATTTCTACATCAATGCCAGTGTTGTCGGTTACTTTAATTTTTTTATTAATCACATTATATGCGCAAGCCTCACATGTTACCGACCCACTAAATGACCTGCCCTCTATACTAATAAAGGTCTACAGTGGTCGAGTATCCTATCCGCTACCTTACTCGCCGCTTCCGCCGTGTAATAGACCCCATATCGGTTCAGGGGGTCCGGAATAATCGGAGTGTAGGCCTTAGGTCGACGAAGGACGTTCCTATGTCCGAGTAGAATCGCCAAATCTCTGGATTATACCTTCTACTCGGATCCAAACCAGAGACCCGCGTTCCTCCCTCGGTACAATGCTGCAGACCGTTAAGTCCAGCTGTACACCCTCGACGTCCTGAACAAGCTTCACCTCGGAGCTCAGTTCCTTAAGGGAAAGGAGGACCTCCTCGGATCCATGGTAAACATTAGATTAAAAATTATAATATAATTAATATTTATACCAAAGGGGAGTGATTAAATACATTTGATTTTACAATAATTAAACTTAAGTCTGCTTGATTTCAATAGTGCTTCCATTACTATCATGTGGGTTCACCATCCACGAAACTTACACGTACTTCAGACTTCGAAGTCATTTTTTCATATTGGAATGTAGTTGACAGTGACTACTGGTTTGCCAAGAGATTGCTGAAAAGCTGTAGTCCTTCATATCGCCTGGATTCAGCCATTGCCAATGCGACATCTGAACCTTTGAAAGGTCACCGCGTCCAGATTTTTGTCCCATTTTTCCACCCTCACACTTCATAATAGTCTCTGCTATTACATTTTTTCTTTCGGGTACCCCCTGCCGCTTGGCCCCCTTTAGTCTCGAGGGTAACCCTTGACTGTTTGGACGTGCCTGGTAAGAAGGGAGCAGCGGCCTCACAAAAACCGTTTTGAATAGCGATGCAAAAATGCTTACATGCCTTCCTTTTGTATTAATATATGGCGAAGGAGATGGGTGACGACAGAGAGTGGCGCGGGCACGAGAGGGGCGGCATAACGACAAGGTGGTGGTCTGCCCGCATAGTCATTGGAGGGTGGGAAGGAGGGGGAGGGAGTAAGGTGCGTTCGCTTGAAAAACGATTGATTGGCGACGAATCGAGCGGAAAAAGGTTATCAAAAGATATTCAGCCTTCGTCGATTGTGGAAATTCCATTGAAACAGTTTTCTTTATTACATTTCATAAACATCGGTTTTGATGCTATACGTGACTGGCCAGACAGCCTACTCTTATTTTGAATCGAAGATGTCAAATAATTTTTCCTCGAAGGAAACAATGCAACCGTCGGTAGTTTATGCTAGTGGTAACTTGTTTTTGACTAAAATTTTAAGAAACACTAATTACGTGTTGAAATTATTCCGTAGTTTCGCCAGCATTTATGCGTGATATGATCACCGTGATCACTGATCATTCATTTCTTTGTTAGCATGTGTGGGAAACGGTTGTTGTACTTCATTCCCTTGTCCGTTGCATCATATTTTTCGGGGTGAATTATTCATATCAACAACGGCGTTTATCCTATTTTACACATAAATCTGTATTCCACTAGACCTTTGTGACAAGCGGCGGCTGAAGAGCGCCAAGGAATGAATTGAATACTATTTGTCATGCAAATTTCAACTCCCAAATTTGAAAGAAGTTTGGTGAACGGGTACAGTGAATAGTGTTTTCTATTTAATTTTGTATTGATGAGATATTAACGTTAAATGGTAAATTTCAAGAACTGTCTATTTTCCCCTGGTTACTTCATTAGCGTTGATTGATATAAGACCTACTCTTTTTCCAAATGGTGATAAACTATAGCACTAACTTTGGTTATATTTTAAAGTAAAGTAATAGAATTTACTCATAAAATCTTAAATGAGAATAAGCTCTAATGTTTTTCCAGATACATGTAAATGAATGCCTACAATTTTGCAAATTCGTTGGCTTCCCTAATAGTACAAAAATTAAATTTATTACTACATTTTTTCTCGTAAAATGATGGTTGAAAACACATATTTTGTAAACATAAAGTTTATGGACATTTCAGAAAAATTGTGAGCAATTCGGGCATACTATTCTCTGCCAAAATACCCTTAAACCCACTCCTCTAGTTTTCCTGCAGCATTGATGACGTTTTCCCCCCTTGGTCCCACGGACGCGAAACTTATCCTCCTTCATTTCCTATCTCTACTCCTCCTTCTCGGCATCATTCACTTCATCTATATCTGACTCTAATGATTCTTTCCTCGGTATCGACATCCATCTCCGTAACAATAAATTTAACAACTTTGTCCACATCAAACCGACCAATAATACCTTCATTTCAAGAGCTGCCACCCATCACATATAAAACGCTCCATTCCTTTCACACCCTTAGTCCGTGGCCTCCGTCTCTGCAACAACACCCCGTCCCAACAGATATACATGGACCAGCTACATAACCATCTCAGGAAACGCGGGTGCCCTGAAAAACTACTGAACAATAAAATCTTTAAACCGAAAACCTAATACAATCCTCTCCTCAAAATAAACCGCCCAAAATGCTCTAACCTAATCACCATTTTCACCTTCTTTTCGTCGAAACCCATAAAATTAAACATATAATCCTTAAATTTTTCCAAATTATTAATAGCAGTCAGTCAACATCACTTTTTAATTCCCATAATTCTCCCTCCGTTTCATTTAAACGCTGGTTGAACTTGCGAGACAGCTCCAAGAAAACAAGACCACCAGCGGGCCGATCTGTCTGTTCTCCTCCCCTCTCCGCACCATACAACCGCCCATGCTGCAAATGCTGCCATCGTAAAACCCACAACCTCCCTTATTACTAAATCTCAACTCAAAAGTTTTCCCGTCTCCACGTGCATCTCAAAAAACATTAATTACTGTCTCTCGGATAACTTCTGCCCTGTCTTCTACGTGGGTGAATGCATCACCACCCTTTCCCTCCGCATGAATAACCACCGCTACTCCACTACTAAATCCGCATTTTCCTTGACTATCTCATCCCTACCCACACTGCATCCCACGACCAATCTGTCGACGATTGCTTCTCTGTTTCGTTGATTGAAACCCTTCCCAAATCTGCGAGTAGCACAGAGGTGAGAATACGCGAAACGGAGCATTTCTGTATGGTCCAGTCATTTAAACCCACCAGGCTGAACTCAGCACACTGAATACATCCAATAGCCGCCTACACCTCACCTCCCACTCTCTTGTCAATATCCTATTCGTCCCTTAGCTCGCCTTCCCTTACCCCCACACACATATCCTCTCCACTCTTCCCAACGAGAACGGAAGTTTGATGATGACGTCAAAAATTCAACTATTAATGTGAGTGTCGTTTCTTTGTGTTTCTGTGAGAAACCATGCCTGAAATTGTAATATCTTCTCTTGAAATCGAACGCCATATTTATGGCATCACTCCAAACAAATCGCTAGAGCCTGAACCTGCTCGTGTATGCGAAACAATTGCCTCAGAAATAGCTCCTTTCCTGGAAATAATATTGAAAAATATCCTAACTTATCGCGCAGCATCCAATGCTTAGAAAATAGCCGCTGTCACTCCCATATTGAAATAAAGGTAGCAGAGAAGGTCCGAGCAATTGCCGACCGATCTATTTCACTTCATTTTCAAGGAAAATTTTAGAGAACATATTTGTAAAATCTATCATGAAATATCTCAATCCTCAGAATTTACTTACGAAAAACCAACATGGTTTCCGAAAGGATAGCTCTTCTTATACGTAACTGGCACTTTTAGTTAATGATATTTTTGTTTCGGGAGAAAATAACGTTCATGTCGATGCTAGTTCTGGTCGAGAAAATCCGTTCGATTGGTTAGAAATTGTTATAATATGAGCACAAGTGCGGCAGGTCTCTTAGGGGGTTAAGGCTGGGAGCCATTTAAGAAATAAAGAGAACAAGCAAGAATTAGACTTCGAGAAAGGTTCAAAAAGGACGAGTTTAACATTGTCACAAAAGGAATTACAATGACCTCACACCACTTAGGCAGATCAGACCACAAAGATAAAATAAAGGACATACAGTATAGTCCAGTATAGATTAATACAAATACTCAAAAAACCAAAGTCACTTCAGAAATATTAAAAGCATTGAATTTACAAGTCGGAACAATATTAAACATTGCCAAGACATCATGTGTATTTGTGGGTGCATGTGCATGTTAGTTGGTAATTTGCGTGTTTACAGGTATGTGGGTTGTAAAGCTTTTTGCATGTACGAATATGCCTTGTTTTGTTTGTGGGTTGTATAAATTTGTCGCTTTTGCATGCGGTTTCATTTGTTTACAAATGCCGATGATCTTTTAAAGAAATTTATAACTGAGCATTTGTTAAGTTTAATGACAATTTCCATTTTGAGCACTATTTATCCATGCAATATACCTGTACATCCTGTGCTACAGGGTCCCCACTATAAGTATATTGACTGGTTCGCTGTAGCTTCAAAGGAACAGTTGATGGGGATCCGACCGGTCGGCTAAGTAGAGGGGTCCCCCACCACTCAGACGCACTTTAGTGCAGTTGCCTCCGGGCATGCGTTGAGACAGGAGGTGGATTTTTGTGACGCTTGATTGTTTGTGGTGTCGTCGCGCCAGCATGGAGCGCAAGGCCGAGCAACGCTACGTTGTGAAGTTTTGCGTTAAACTCGGGAAATCCGCGTCGGAGACCCTTAAAGTCATTAAACAAACTTATGGGGATGATACCTTGAGCCGCACAAGAGTTTTTGAGTGGCACAAAATGTTTTAGGAGGGCTAGGATCTCGTCAAAGACGAGCACCGCGTCGGACGCCCGACGACCGCTGAAACCGATGCTCAGGTGGCCAAAGTGAAAAACGTTTTGGACTCTGGCAGGCGTTTAACCATCGCCCTTATCAGTGAGGAGACCGGCCTCTCAGTTGGAACCGTCCACACCATTGCAACATAGGATCTTGCGATGAGGAAAGTGTGCGCGAATCTGGTGCCGAAAGTCTTGAGCGAGGAACAAAAACTGTTGAGAGGAAATTTCGCAAGAAATTTTGAACTGCGTCCAGGAAGGAAATTCGAAAATTTTCTCGACAACATTAATACCTCAAAAGATAGCTCAAAAGGAGCTCAAAGGATATCGGTTCGACTCCATCGAGTGGGTTCAAGCGGCGACGACAAAGGCTCTCAATAGTATTCCGGAAACCGCCTAACGGAACTAAGCATATCGATTCCGGAACTAAGCGTATAGATGCAGGAGGAATGTATTTTGAAGATTATTAAGCAATGGTAATGATAACCGCAACAAATTTTGATTTTTGGAACCGGACCCGGTACTTATTGTACCGACCCTGTAGAATTTAACGATCCTCATCCCCAGATATTTCCCGATAAGTTACCGAGTCATCCGCGAGTATCATGATCTTACTTTTCACGTCGCGGTTCAAATCGTTGAAAAATATCGAGAAAAGCAACGGCCCAATTACACTTACCTGAGATACTCCCGAGGTCACTCGTACGCTGTCGGCAGTCGCGCCGTCAAAAACTACCCCGTTCCCTCTCTGAGAAAAAGACTTCAACCCAATCTATTGCGCCCCGGTTTATGCCTGTGAACTTCAATAAATGAATAAGTTTACCAAGGTGAACTTCATCAAATGCCTTTGGAAAATGTGTGTCTCAGGCTTAACTTTATGGAATCAGCATAACATATTGAAATGAAATGAAATAATAAATTTTTTACTTCCACACACTTTATTTAAAAAACACGACCCAGATTTCGAAGTTGAATCAGGTGGTCCTCATAGAAGCAAATTGGGTATATAAACCTTCTCTTCAAGGGTGGGGGTTGGCCAGAGAGGGAGGATGGAGGCCTCCACTCTAGCTCTCTTATCTTATAAGATCAAAGCTGAAAAGATCGCATCCACTTGCCTACTACTTTCACCCGATAAAGTACGAGCAAGTCATGTATGAATAACCGTAATTGGATCTCGCATGAGCGTATTTTCCAGAATCTAGGTTGATTGTTGCTTAAAATGTTAATGCTATCAAGGTATCTCATCATGGAACTGACAATTATGTGCTCCAAAATCTTGTAGCATATAGAAGTGAGTGAAATTGGTCTGTAATGCATGAGGTCCTCACTGCCACCACTTTTAAAAATAGCCGTTATTGCCGCGGTTTTCCAATTCTTAGGGACTTAGCATTCGGTGAGGGATTTGTTAAATATTGCTTTGAGATACGGGGCGATGTTATGACATATATGTTTAATTGGCCAGACCTGCAGCCGAAAGCACTTCGTGCCCCTCACCGCCGCCTCGATCACTTTCGTCAGGACTCTCCGCCTGTTATACACCAGGCGGTCACCCTTTGATCGGCGTAATATGTATAGGTAACATAATGTGGTTAAGCATGTGATTTTATTCTAGTTAACGAGCACCTGACACCACCGCCTCACATCCTTGCGACAGCTTTCGGGTTATTATGTACATCTATGAAACTCAGTTCGTGCTGCGGGCCAATGGGATCCATATAAAAACTGTAATAGCAGGATTAAACAAGGTACTGGGAATTCCGCTGGATTCGAAATAAATTCGTCCGAAAGAGCACCAAGGGTCACAAATTTACGTCGAAATCCGAAATGTTGAGGCGTCGTAAAACCTTTGCTGTTACTTCTGCAATCAACTTTGTTCTTGATAACCATTCAGTTATTCCTTGTGGCTAAAATGATTTTCAGTTGCTCGTACTCTCTATCTCCATACCTTGTACATGTCTGTTAGAAAAGCCAGCTCATGCGAGACTCACCTTGATGTATTAAAACTTGACATTTTTTATCGGAAAATTGTGGTGGACAATTGGATGTGATTTTTTATTTGTGTATGTAAACGTAGGTGTACGGAGGAATAACTCTTAATGTATGATGGTTTGAGAGCCCAATGACGCCCGGCACACGCTCCAGCGTCGGCCTATCGGGCGGGCTCTTTTGTGGGCGTGGAAGAATTGGGTTGAGTTTGAGGTAAGTGAGGGAGGGGAGACGCGCGTTCTTTGCCCAAACCGTCCGCCTTCCAATGGTAACGTATGCAATTTTGTTTATGTAGATTGACTGAAATTTATGGGTTTTGCAAGCGGATTTATTCTCTTTTTCGGGTGGTGTCCTAACGCCCCCCGCCACGCACCCTATCATCGGCTTTCGGTGTGCTATGTAGATGTATGTGTAGAAAACAAATTGGCTTGGGCTGGTGCTAAGAAGGGACAGCCTCTTGAAGGAGGTGTGCTAGGAGGCAGGGCGGAAGAGGTTGTGGGGAAACGGCAAGAGAAGTGAAGCGGAGGGTATGGAAGAGGGTGATGGGTATGAGGACGTGAAGAGAAGGGCACAGCAAAGGAAAACAAATGAATGGAGAAGAGGCCTCCATGAACCTGCCAACAACGGCGGCATATTAAAATATAATGACATTTAAGTCACTTTAAATTCAAAAGAAATCGCCAGATGGCTGGGACTGATTTACTTTGTTAACAAATTAGAAAACTTGATTTTTGATTTTGTATCCCCGTTGTAATGATTCCCGGCCCCACATCCTAGAAGTGGTTTGCGTGGTATCATGTAGATTATTAAATGGAAAATTGCAAGAGTTTTACTCTCCGTTATCATGTAGATAATGGATGAATATAACGATATATTATTATACAAACGCACGTGTGCAGATGGACAATGCCAGGTGATATAACGCATTAAAATCAAACTTCCTTAGAAAAATAACATGGAATCTCAAATTCAATTAATATCACAAAAGATAATAAATAGAATCAGTAAGAAAAAAAATCCATACACTAAAAGAAAACAGCCAAGCACAAATCTCTAGCCCAAAGAAAAAGCCCCATCTCATTTACATCAGTTTCACAAACAACAAGAAAAAATTAAAACTAAGAAGTTACATACAATTTTACACAACACAACACATTAATCCAATTATTATATAAATTATTTAAATCTTTTCTTAAAAGTATTTACCCTTTTAGGAAAGGCTCCAATAGTTTTGCAGGTAAGGTGTTCCAATCAACAATGGTTTTATTAAGATATGAATTATTTTTAATTTCTTCTTTGTGCCCGGCATTTTACCTTGAATTTGTGATCATTCCTCCCTTTTAAATTTGGATTTCTCGCCTCTTTCATTAGTTCTGTCCAAGCTTTATCTTCCTTCAGAATGCGGAACATTCCACATAGTCACCTTATTTTTCTTCTACTTAATAAAGGTTCCCAGCCCAGCGCTTTTAACATTTGAGCAACACTCTCCATCCTCCTATGCTTCCCCAATTCATGCCTGGCAGCCTTTCTTTGAACCTTCCCCAGTTTTGTAATATGTCCTTCTTCGTGCGGGTCCCATACAAGTGATTAGTACTCTAAAACTATTCTTACCAGGGTCTTATACACCTTTTCCTTAGTTTCTGTAACGCTCCCTTTGAGGTTTCTCATTACCCAATGCAGAGTTTGAAAGCTTTCTTAACTATGTATCCTACGTTCAGCCCCCACCCTAAACCCTTGGTTAAATATACACCCAAGTATTTACAGATATCACTTCTAGGAATGACATTTTCCGAGAATATATAGTCCCTATTCGTTCCATTTACCTTGTTACTAAAAGTGATGCATTTGCATTTGATAACATTAATATCCATCCCATTATTTGTCACCCAATCCGCCATTTTATTTTATTCCCTTTGCAGTACTTTGCGTTCAAAACATATCCTCAGAAGTTAAGGAAAGTAAAAAATTCGCCATTGCCGTTTCAACTCCCATCGAATACAAAAATAAAATGGTAATCCGTTCGCATTCCCCCGGGTGCCCTAAAAGAGGTGTGGACGGACAAATGAATTCCCAGAGGACGAAAATGATGAATCAAGGGGGGATGAAACAAGAGAAGCGGACTGCCTTGATTGCCCGGCGAGAATAAATTAAGAGCGAGCGCATGAATAAAGATCCTGTGAGGGCGACCGGAGGGGAAATCCAACGAGGCGGACTGAGCAGGGGGGTGGGGCTGGGAAGGCGGACGGTTTGAGCAAAGAACGCGCGTCTCCCCTCCCTCACTTACCTCAAACTCAACCCAATTCTTCCACGCCCGCAAAAGAGCCCGCCCGATTGGCCGACGCTGGAGCGTGTGCCGGGCGTGATTGGGCTCTCAAGCCATCGTGCATTAAGAATTATTGCTCTGTACACCTACGTTAACATACGCAAATAAAAAATCACATCCAATTGTCTACCACTGTTTCCCGATAAAAAATATCAAGTTTGAATACATCCAGGTGAGTCCCGCATGAGCGGGCTTTTTCGACAGACATTAATGTGTAGAGACATAGAGTATGAGCAACTTACAATCGTTTAAGTCGACAAGGAATAACTGAATGGTTATCAAGAACAAAGTTGGTTGCAGAAGTAACAGCAAAGGTTTATATCACCTTGGATTTTGGAGTTCGAAGTAAATATGTGTATTTTCCTTGTATTTGCGATGGTTTCCAGCAGTTTCCCCTATTCCCCCTCTCTCCCCGTCACATCCTCATTCCTAACCCGATCTATCCATTTTATGTTCAGCATTCTTCTTCGCACCAACATCTCAAACGCTTTGCCCGGTTCAATTTTAACGCAGTTCAAGTACCACATCCATATATAGTACACCACATACGTAATGTTAAACTAGTCTCTTTCTCAGTCCACTGCATATTCATTTACATCTACGTAATACCGAGTAAGCCACCGCATGGGTAGATGACGGGTGGTGCTAGGTCACCATTCGTAGAAGAGAACAAAATGCAATCATTCACAATCCACATTCAAAAGCAAGACATCCACGCAATCCTATACCCACAGTGGCGTATACATTTATGCAAAACCCTTCAAATTATACGTATGAAAAAATATATACCATCAAATAACTAACAAATGCACCATAGAATGTAGTAAAAATGTACCCAATAACCAAATAGCTTGAATTGAAATAGTTAGAAGGCTGAATTCCGCTACCACATGGACATGCAGCATACGTCCAACGGTCTCCACCCCCAAGGACACAGGGGGTAGGGAATGTGACACAGAGCTGCAGAAAGCGAGAGGGTCCCCCCCCCACGGAGAGAGACGAGGGATGGAAGGGGAAACTTAGAAACAAACAAAGCACAGTAAGCAATACTGTTAAGAGAAGTACATTATTTAATGGCAATCTAATGCGGTCATGCGGGAAGGGCTTTGACGATAAAACACACGAGATTGAAAGTGAAAGCGCATGCAATTGAGTAGAATTAATTATTCCCTGGACGCTGTAATCCATTCTGCTCCTTAAAACTTTTCCTGTCCTTTTTAAAAGTTCCCCAGGCAATCGCCATTCTTATTTTGATTTCCTTTTTATTCATCGCCTGCTCTAAGGTTTTTAGTTTCAGTGGAGGGTCATAGGGTGGAAGGAATGCTAAAATGGATACACCACAGCATTTATCAAAGGGAGTATTGTGTTTGGAGGCGTGTTTTGGGATTGGGAGTATCCCAATCAGGGAAGAATTCTTGCATGATTGGTAGTCATTGATTCCAATATTAAGGGGTGTGGATTCCTGGCAAATATAAAAGTTAGCCCACAGTTGGCACTCCAGAAGGTAAAGCACATTGCTGGAAGTACGCGAGGAGTAGGGAATTCGTGAAAGAGTGTTAAAAAGAGGGGTGAAGAGGAATGAGGATCGGGTTTTGAAAATAGAACATACTTTGCATCTAGATTTATTGCAGGGCTTGGGAGTGGTTTTTTGACGGGACGGGGATTTAAGGGGTGGACTGGTAGATTTGAGGAGATCTGATGAGTTGGCGGGGCGTTAGAAAGTAACGGAGGGTCATTTGGAAAAAAGTTTGGTGGAGGAATTATGGTTTTTGAGGATAGAGTAGAGGTTTTTTAGGGTTAATCACAGGGATTCTAGGCCAGGGAAATATGTGGTGCAAATTGAAAGAGGGTGGGTTTCTGCGGTGAAAGAAGGTTTGGCAGTGTAAGCATGTCTTTTTTTTAGGAGGTATTCAGGAAAACCTTGTTGGAGGAGGGAATGGTGTAGATTTGAGAGGAATTTATCAAGGGAGTCGGGGTGATTGCAGATTCTGTGTCCTTTTATGGAAAGGGAATAAGGAATGAAGCATTTGATGCGATACGGGTGGCAACTGTTATAATGTCAGTGTTGTTGTTTGTCGGTCGGTTTTCCGTGTACAGAAGTGTGGAATATTTTGTCCATTAATGATACGTTTAGATCTAGGAAGGTGATTTGGGAGCAATAGTCCACTCTCCACAGCCATTCACTAAAGATTCATACCATTTCCTGGAAAGGCTAAAATCAACCTCCCTCCCTCCAGATGGCGAGATTACCATGGCCACTATTGATGCCACAACCCTTAATGTATCCATTCCCCACTCAGGAGGGTCTCTCCGCTCTCCAATCCTACCTCCCCCAATGCCCTGAGCCACACATACCCAGCATTGAATTTCTCCTTATCCTTTCCGAATTCATCCTCACCCGTAATTCCTTCTCCTTTAACAATAAATTGTACTTGTACGTCAAGGTTTTTGCCATGGGCATCAGGCATAGGCTATCAACTAACAAACAATTGCACCTTAGGGTGCAGTAAAAAATGTATCTAATAACATGCATGCTAAAATTTGAAACGCAAGAAGGCGAAATTCTACTACCACATGGACATGCAACATACAGCTGTCTCCTCCCCGAAGGACACAGGTATGGAATGTGACCCAACGCTGTAGGTTGTGGGGATGGAACGGGAAACTTAAAGACAGAGAAAAAAGAGCAAGAAGAACTGTAAAGAGCACTCAATTCAATAAATGGTATTCTAATGCAGTCATGCGGGAAGGGTTCTGACAACAAAACACACGAGGTTAGTGAAAGTGCATGCAATTGAGTAAAACTAATTATTCCCTACAGCGGAATAACTTTGAATTATATCCTCGAAATGCGCTGTTTTATTTTTTAGGCTTCTGCAATTCAGTGCAAGGATAGAAAGTTTATGTTTGTTTTGAATGACACCCGTATTAATGCCGGACTGTCATTTATTACGCGTTTATGGAGAAGTGCGTATCAAATATATTTCTATATTTATGCCAGTGTTGCCCGTTTCTTTTAAATGGTTATTAATAATTATATCTGCACTAGGCCCAATTATTAGCTAACCACTAAATGACCTAATCTTTATCCTAAAAAAGTCCTAAAGTGGTCCAGTATCCTATCCGCTACCTTACTCGCCGCTTTGGCCGTGTAATGGAACCCGATTCGCTTCAGGGGAGTTCTGCACGATCGCTGGCATAGGTCGAAGAAGGAAGCTCCTGTGTCCGAGCATCATGCAGATGCAGATGATATTAGATTTGAAAATCGTGAAGTGGAAAATTCACTTTCTTATCGACATTCAACTCATACTCCCTACCTCTAAAGGGGGTCGGGGGCATGAGTTGTATGTCCAAGTGATGGTGGAGTAAAGCAGGGAGGCCATTTATTTTCCTTGTACCTGTTTTTGTTCCCCAGGAAGATGTGCTACCCGAAAAATCACCCAGCTTCTATGTAGCAGAGGGTGCCCGGGGAGGTTTGTCAGGGAATCGAACCCATGTGTTACATGTTTATTAAACTTTACTGCACCTTTTTAAATTTCTATACTTATCTAAACGAAATCGTATTGTAAAAATTGATTTAGTAAATACATAATACAAGTTAGGCACACATGGTGTGCATATATTGTCACGATACATAAATTAAATTTCAAATCAAGCTATTAACATTTTGGCGAAGGCATATTGAATTTTTCTGTCTCGGCGAATTTTTCACCTCCATCGAGTCGTTCGCCGGCGAGTTGACTCTCCCAATACCGCCAAATATCGCAGGGCCGCAACGTGTTTTTCCTTGTGACTCCCCTTTCACGACCCTTTCGGTCTTTCACACGCATGCTCCCCATTTTAACCCTCCTGCGATCAAAGTACTCCTTCGCTGCCAGCCAGACCACAGAGGATCTTTCGCTCCCATTCGTCCCGCAACCATTCCCTTCCCCCTCCTCGCCCACCTCAAGGCGGTCCACGCCCACCTTCCCCGTACGGGAGAGCATCTAATCTCGCCCTTCCTTTCAAATATCTCCTTGACAGTCCCCTTCCCCGACCCAAAAACCCTCTCACCAACTCTGCATGTGCCACCAACAGCAAGTCTCTATCCCGTCGGCACTCACTCAAGCAGGACGGTACTTGCAGCCCTCCCTTCCTTGCCCTTCAATTCTCCCCGAAATCCTTTTTTATAATGCCCCTTTCCACCCTCTCTTCTGATATGTAGAAAAGCCCTCCCGATCTCTACCCCTTCTTCACCCTAATTTCTCCATTTCTAAAATTTAACGCCTCCCCCTATTGAAACCAGAGGTTAAACCGAAGGCGTCGGTGTTTATTTCTTCATCCACACAATACCCTGAGAACTGCCGCAAGGGCGTTGATGTATGTATATAAAGTCTATTGCATTTATGAATTGGACGTCCGAAATACGTAGAATACTAACCGGTAATACAGGGTCGTCCCCAAAAGTGGTAGGACAGATTTTTTTACAAGAATTTTATTGACGATATACTTACATCGACTTAATAATCTTCAAAGTATGCTCCTTGAGCTGCTACACACTTAGTATAACGTTGCTCCCATTCCCCGTACGCCCGCTGGAAATTTTCTTTGGGGATGCCGTTGATGACCCTCGTCGAAGCCTCTTGAACGGCCTTTATCGAGTCAAAACGTCGTCCCTTGAGCTGTCTTCTCATCAGGGGGAAGAAGAAGAAGTCCGGTGGTGCCAGTTCGGGAGAATAGGGCGGGTGCGGCAACGTGGCAACGCCGTATTTGGCCAGGAGCTGTCTGACGACGAGCGCGCCATGGCAGAATTTTCGGCACCATCTTGGCGCACACCTTGCGCATAGCCAAATCCTGTGAAATAATGCTTTGGACGTCGGATGCAGACAGACCCAACTGGTCTGCAATTTCTTCACTGGTTAAGCGTCGGTCTGTGTTCAGCAGTGTCCTCAATCAGTGTCCACATTCGTGTCGGTTCTTGCCGTCGACGGCCGTCCGGAGCGATGGTCGTCTTCAACGAGGTCCCTACCCTCTTTAAACAACTTGTGCCTCTCAAATACTGTGGAACGGCTTAAGGCAGTGTCCCCATAAGCCTGCTTGATCATATCGAGGGTTTCAGTTGCCGTCTTCCCGAGTTTCGCACAAAACCACGGAATAACGTTGCTCTAAATTCAGATTCATTTTGTTTTTCGACGCGGACAAAAAACCTGCTTCACTAAAAATTTTGTCCTCACTCAACGACAGCCCGCAGGTGACTGAGGTTGGTGTCGGTCTGTTGCTAAGAGCCCCCTCCACATTACCCTGCAAGGCAGACCCCCCTCCACCGCTCCGTTCGCGCCAGAGAAAAACAGTCCTACCACTTTTGGGTGCCACCCTGTATGTGTCTGCATTGCATGTGATCATACCTTCTTTTGACGTATTTTCTTCTTTGTGGGCGTAGAAATAGCTGCCAAACATGTAATATCAGATATATATGTAGGTATATTCCATTACTGGTTTAAGGTGGCGGCCTTCCACGCGAACTTAGATGGATCGCGGGATGCCAAGTGCATCAGGAAATAGAGGGATTTTATGTAATAATATATTTCCGTAAAGTATGATGCGAGTATTTAGACTCTGACCCTAAAGCGTCCTGGTCAAATATTAGGGAAGTACATACAAAAGGGGTAAACAAACTGTGGCTTACTTAAAAGGTTGTAACAATATCATTCCCACTGACAGTGAGGGAAAACCTAACTTCCTAAATTCATTCTTGCAAAGCGTTTTCACGAACGATGTTGCCTTTGCGTATCTCCAAGAAACAATCCATGATGAACCCATGGAAAAAATAGCAGCGGTCGAAAATGGAATTTCAAATTGTTAAAAGAAATTAAACCCAACAAATCCCCGAGTTCTGAAAAGATACTGGCTAGAGTGATGAAAAACTTAGCTCCTAACATCGCCCCGTGCCTCAAAGTTATACATGTATTTACCTGTATTTACCAAATCCCTCACACAGTGCAAATTCCCTATGAATTGGAAAGCCGCACAAATAAAACCTATTTTTCGAAGTGGTGACAAGGAAGATCAAAGTAATTACAGACCTATATCTCTCACTTCTATATGCTGCAAAATTTTGGAGAACAATATCGTTAGTTCCATAATGAGATACCTTGATAAAACTAACTTTTTAAGTAACAATCAACACGAATTAAGAAAAAACCCGCTCACGCGAAACCTAATTAGGATTATTCACACATGACTTACTATTATCTGGTGATAGAGGTAGGCAAGTGGATGCTATCTTTTTAGATTTTCAAAAGGCGTTTGATGAGGTTCCCCATGGTAAACTCATTCATAAATTAAAGGTCGCGGGTATCTACATCTACATCTACATAATACCCCGCAAGCCGCCGCAAGGGCGTGTGGCGGGGGGTGTTAGGTCACCAACCGTAAAAAGGAAAAATACCACATGCAAAAAAAAACAACACGGAAAATTACACCCACAGCAGCGCACACACTCATGCAAAAATCCCTTCATCCAATACTCATGCAAACACATATACCGCAACACAACTAAAAAACTGCACCCCATGATGCAGCACGAAAGCCATCCTACAACACGGAAGCCAGGATACAACAAGCAAGAAATTGAAACATCACTACCACATGAAAATGCACCACGAAACACTCTACCCCCAAAGAGTCTTTAAAAGGCAGGGAATGCGACCCAACGTTGCAGGTAGCAGGAATTTGCCCCCGCAGAGAGGGACGAGGGATTGAAAGGGAAACTTAAAAACAGATGAACAGAACATGAATGAGGTCATTCGGAAAGAATGGGTTATTATAGCAAAACACATAAGGTTAGTGGAAGAGCATGCATTTAAATACAACTAATTATTTTTTAGACGCTGAGGGTGGCAAGTGGAATTTTTGCTATCTATAACCCTGCAGTTGCTATCCCGTATTGTCCGTGGGAAGAAGGAGTCCTTGAGTCGGCTAGTTCTGGCATCTATTTCCCGAATTTTATAGGCATGATCAAAGCGACCAATGTATGTAGGAGTACGAATAATTTGCGAGACCTCGGTGCTGAAACATGCGGATCTAAATTTATTTAATAATTTCAATCTTGCATGGAATCGTCTCTCTGCCAATGATTCCCACCCCAAATCCATGAGCATTTCGGTGACGCTTTGCGTTTTATTTATAGGTATAAACAAGGGCGCCATAAATTCGGTTGAAGAAATTATTTCAGAGCGGGAACAGAGGGTAGTCCTTGATGGCGCTAGTTCTGACAGCGTACAAGTCACCTCGGGGGTACCTCAGGGAAGTGTAATCGGGCCGTTACTTTTCTTGATTTTTGTTAACGATTTGAACCGCGAAGTGGAAAGTAAGATTAGGATGTTCGCGGATGACACGGTGGTCTATCGGGAGATATCTGGGGATGAGAATCGTTTAATTCGAGTACAGGATTTATATTGCATTACTAAATGGTGTTCTAAAAGGGGATCGTCATTAAACCTTAATAAATGTTCGGTTGTAAATTTCTTTAAAATATAAACGGGATTTGCTTACAAATTAGCTGGAGTGGACCTAGAAGTAGTTGGTAAAGTAAAATGCCTAGGTGTTACATTCACTTAAGACAACTTGGGGACTCACATACGTGAAGTCAGCGGGCAAACATAAAAAAATTGGGATTTAATAGACGCATTGTCGGCAGAAGTGACTCCAAGGTCAAGGAAAGTTGTTACCACGCTCTTTTAAGGCCTCGCAACTTTACCAACTAACTCTAGTTGTAATCAAGAAAAAGAAAAAAAACGCATGCAAAAGCCACAAATTTATACATCCATACATCCACAAACAAAACATGGCATACATTCATACAAAAACACTTACACCCGACACACAAGCAAACACTCAAACCACTAACTAATACATATTTCAAAGTAACTGCGGGAGATGCCGCAACAGTTACTTTTAACGGAGTCATCAGCTAATGTGCATTTCAATGCAACAATTTCAGAGTGTAAACATCATTTGCCTTGACCGTGATTCATACTCGGATCCCTCAATGTCCGGTCGAGTGCTTTATCCAGCCAGTTATGTAACACACACATGCACCTACAAATATACCTAATATTTTTACAATGTTTAATTTTGTTCCGACTTGTAAATTCAGTGTTTTTAATATTTCTAAGGTCTCTTCGGTTTCTTACCACAATGATTCCTGATTGTTCGGGGAAAGAATGAGTTTCTATCTGTAATGGAATCTATCTCCCTTATTTTAGCTTTGTGGTCTGATTTACCAAAGTAGTGTTGGGTCATAATAACTCCTTTAGCGTCAGCGTTAAACTCGTTTGTTCTCTTGACTGAATGTAAAACTCCAATAAATGGCCGATTGTGGCTACAATTGTGGCCTAAATACGCGTATTCGTATTCACCTTTCTTATCCTCTCCTTTTTACCTTTTACCCCTTCTTGACTTGTGGCGCTAGCCAACTAATTTCATTTGTACTTTGTTTAGAAAGGTAAACTGTTTACGATTATTGGAGTTTTACATTCATTCAATATTACTAGCCGTAAGAGCTCATTTCTATCAATATCATTTGTTCTCCTTTCTAAAAGTCTCGCTTGTTCTCTTCGTATGCCAAATGGCTCCCATCCTAAATCCTCTAAGAAACTTGTCATACTTGTGTTATTATTATAACAATTTTTGAAGAATCTGGTGGATTTTCTTTGAACTTTATATACTAACATTAGCAAATGACCTTCGTGCAATTCAAAAGTGGTGCGCGACAAGGGAACTAGAGTTTAATTTGAATATATGTATAAAAAGAGATGTTTCAGGCGTGATATGGTGGAATTTCATGATTAATTAAAAATAGCAATTTTCCACAAAAATAAAATTTAATGCGACCGGTTTCAATTTTATCCTGTTAGGACCTGATGATGATGTAGTAACATTGAAACCGGTCGCATTAAATTTTATTTTTGTGGAAAATTGCTATTTTTAATTAATTGAATACATGTGTTTTGATACATTTTTGGAGGAACGGCACTTCACCAGAAAACACACTCTGCAGGAAACCAACATTACCCACGTGGAATCGGTTAAACTCTTGGCTGTAACGAAAACTACGGATATTTCCTTGGGAAAACACATTTGTGAAAGTTGCGGAATAGCTGATAAAAAGTTAGCATATTGCCTAATTGGAAAATTCTTTTCACTGCCACGAAAAATACTCCTCTTGGTGTATTACCTCTATTGCCTCGGTAAACTCTGAAAGGGTTAAAGGAAATGTCTCGATCATTCATACCATCTCACAGTCAACTGTCTTTGCCTACAACGATGTGTATTAATGGAATAGCTTTGTATTTTATACACGTGGTCCACTCTTTTGTTTTTTAGGCTTCTTCGATTTAGTATATGATTAGATAGATTATTTTTATTTTGAATGACAACCGTACTTTGCACTGAACCCTCTATTTCATAATGTATTTCTTCCTCATTACTTCCTTTCATTGGAAAATTTCAAAATTGCGTATTAATCCATGTAAAGTACTAATCCTCATTCTTCACCAATCCAATATTTTGTCCAAGAGACTAAAGAGTGGCGCAGCTCGTCGGCCCTCCTTAGATCCCCCACCTCCGTTCACTATTTTTTCCAGATGTTGTTTACGTCTTACATTTTAACCTATTTCCTTTCTTTTTTTATCACTTAACAGGGCTTCCATCGGGAAGCTCAAACCTCTTAGAGAGTCAATTTTTGTCCCATTTTTATTCAGCCTTGCGTTGCTTATAATTTTTCAAAAACTATGCAACGGGTAATGATGATTTTGGAGAATTTCTAATTTAAAACAAACACATCTCTACTGCTTTCCATATTACAATTTTAAATAATTAGGATTTTTTGAATTTGCTGTAATTACGAGAAATTTGATCTAAATGTATTCTACAACTTAAGAGAATAAAGCAAAACTCTAGAAATTTGCGATAAAAATGTTTTCTCTTATGATTTATGAAAATATGTACATAAACTTCGCATTTAAATTTTCATTCGTCACCGCTCTGTAAAAATGATATTTCTAATTTTTAATCCGTATCAACCAAGTGTTTCGAATTCAGTCAAGTTAGCACAACCTAATAGCACCAGGTTATTTTGATTGATCATTAAAATAAGTTCTTTAAATATGGGAGATGTTATTTTAAAAAGAGAACTTTAAAGGCATATTCAGCTGCGTTAGGCTATGGTATGGACCCAAACCCATAATTCGTGATAAAACCTACGGAATTCAATTTCTGAAAAGTGTGCAAACTTTTCTGAGCGCATGTACGAGTACAATACGGCGTTGTCTGTTTCTTTCATCAAATGAGCATTGAAATTTGGCGGAGCAAATACATCTACATCTACACACATAAATAAATCAACACACTTCTGTGACATGACTAATATTAAATAATGGGAAGATGTATTCGTTTTCACAAACGTACTTCTTTCGGCTGTAGTGGACCTATAGCTGTGGAAGGGAAGAGCTTATCCCATGCAGAAGTTATCGCTAACAGTAAATAATTACTTCAGTGAGCCTTTCGCTAAATTATTTCCAAATCTTTATTTGCACCAGCCAATATGCTGTTTTAAACAAGATTCACTGTATATTGCTTAATAAGCATTGTAGCTATATCTTTTTTCCGCTCTCTGTCGCCGAGGAAGTATTAATTTGAGCTAAGAACGTAATATCCTCATGGCATTGCATTTTCGTTCCTTCCCCGACCCCAATTCCTACCCTACCGCCCACCGACGAACCCCCCCCCCCCACCGACACCAGCTCCTTCTTTTCTCCCTCGGCTCTCGGCGACGGAACAAAACCCTAACCCCTTCTCACCCTTCCTAGCCGCTTACGTGCATTCCTCTCTCTCTCTCCCCCCCCTTCTTCTTCCCGAATTCCCTTCTCTGCCTAATGCCTTGGTTTGCCGAGTGGGGGAGTTTAGTCGGATTCTCCCTCCGAGCTTAATGCCGCCCATTCGTCTTCCCGAGTCCTCTCCCGGCCCTCCCACCCCTCTCCTCTATCTGTCCGAAACCCAGCGCGTGGGAGATTCACCCCCAAACCACCCCTAACCCCCGCCCCTATCTCTCCCTCTCCTCCTATCCGCCCTCCTCAAAGGGGGGGGGGCCCTTGGCTCATTTATTTACCGCACCCTCTTCCTCCCGTGGTCCTTCTCCTGCAAAACAAATGCGCCCATTCCCTTTCCTCTTCTCTCGCCAGTCTCTTCTCACTGGCAGAGCCTAATTACTTAAAATTACGAATGCTCCTCCCCTCTATTTTATATTTCCACGACGTAAAACAAAGAAATGACAAGAATGTCTCTGCATCATTGCTTGTTGTTCATTTCTTCCAGTGATCCAAACAAGATAAGCGACCCGAGGAGGCCTGACCCGAGGATGAAATGCCTTTTCGATGCCTTTAAACATACATTTTATATTTTAATTATTGCAATTTCTCATCTACTTGCAACTGTCCCACATGCGTGAGTTTCCATGGCACGCTTGCAAAAGAAACACTAAAGAGCGATGATTGACAATGGGACATCTACCCGCACGCCATCGTAAGGGCGTGTGGCGGGATGTGTTAGGTCACCACCGGTATAAGGAAATAAAACTACATGCAAAATCAACACATCCATGCAAATCTCTGCACACAGTGGCGCATACATTCATGCAAAAAAAATTTCAACTTACACGCACATTTCTTATATTTCTGTGAAATAACAAGGGAATGGACATCCGCGTCAGGTTTTGGAACAGAAACTCTTTCCAATGCAATAAGAAGATCAGATGAAAATATTACACTAATATCGGTAATGCTCCAAAATTTTTCCTGGAAATTTATATCTACCATTTCTTTCTATATCAATATTCGATATAGATCGAAAATCGATAATAATATACACTGCTGAGTAAACTGCGTCGAATACTAACCGGTAGTAAGTGCCTAAACTGCATGTGCGCCTGCCCTCTTTTAATGTATTTCCTTGTCCTATTTGTGTTAAAAACTCTTTCAAAACGTCCTTGCGGATTGTTTTGTAGATTTAGATGAAAGCGCACTTAAGTCCTGCCAACGTGGAGGAAACTAGGACAAAGTTAGTCAATATTATGCGAAGAGGCATAACAGACTTCATCTGCTAAAACAGGCTAAATCACGTTAAAACAAATCGCAACCCGTATGGTACAATAAAAACGTTAGCGAAGTAGCTCGAAAGCATGCTTATGTAGGTGTTTATGCAGGAAAGAATGTAACACTATAGACTAATAAAATCAGGTACAATTATATTTTCTTGGGTGGATAAAAATTTATAAGACATGCTCAGAACTTCTAAAATAGAATCCAAATAACAGTTATCGATTACCTAACAAGACTTCAAACGTTTTTATATGCGAGTATTTGGCCAATGACCATAAAGGGTTCTGGTCATATGCTAGGCAATTAAAAGGGGATAACCAAACGTAGCTTGCTTAAAAGGTCGTAACAATATCATTAACGCTGATGGCGAGAGAGAAGCTAACATTCTAAATACATTCTTCCAAAGCGGTTTCACGAACGATACTGCCACCGCATATCTCCAAGAAACAATGCATACTCAACCCATGGAAAAAATAACAGCGGGCGAACAAGGAATTGTGAAATTGCTCAATGAGATTAGATCCAACAAATCCCCGGGTCCCGAAAATATACCAGCTAGGCTGATAAATTATTTAGCTCCCAACAGCGCCGCGTACCTCGAAGTTATATTCAACAAATCCCTCATAAAGTGCAAGTCCCTAAGATTTGGAAAACCGCATAAATAACGCCTATTTTTAAGAGTGGTGACAGGGAGGACCCCAGCAATTACATACCTATATTTCTCACTTCTATCTGTTGCAAAATTTTGGAGCACAATTTTGTTAGTTCCATTATGAGATACCTTGATAGCATTAACTTTTTAAGCAACACGAATTCAGAAAAACCCGGCCATGCGAAACCCAATTAGGGTTATTCACACATGACTTACTTTAATCGGGTGAAAATGGTAGGCAAGCGGATGCGATCTTCTTATATTTTCTAAAGTCATTTCATAAGGTTATTGCTATAGTATTGTTTGCTCTGCGTTGTTTGTTTTCAAGTTTCCCTTCTTATTTCTTTCCCCTTCCATCCTATGTCTCTCTCGTAAGGGGGGGGGGGGTCCTTTCTGCTGCTTGAAAAGGTGTGTCACATTCCTTACCTGTCTCCTTAGGGGCCATTGTGCGTTGTATGTCAATGTGTTGGAGATACTTCCCCTTATTGATAGAATTGAGTTCTTACGGCTATTCCTTTGGGGCAGAGACCATTTTGTGTTTCATATCTATGCGGTAGTGGCATTTCTCCTTATTTTTAAAACCCTAGTTTATTTGAAATTTTGTGATACGTGAATTTTTACTACATTCTACGGTGATTTGCTTGTTAGTTGATAGAATATGTATTTGCATATTTATAGGCTAAAAAGATGTTTGCATGAATGCATATGCCAGTGTCAGAGTAGGTTTCCATAAATATGATGATTTTACATATGGTTTGGTTCTATTTTTCGGGTGGTGACTTAACACCCTTCGGCGGCTTACGGGGTATTTCGTAGTTGTAGATTTATCCGTTGGCTGCCATCGTTTATTCTTTCCGATTCTTCTTTCCCGAAAGGAGAGGGAAGCCGCAGATGGGATGAGATTCTCCCCAAGCGTGTGGGACAGAGGTCCTGAGTATGGAAGGGAAGTAGGGAGTGGAAGGTATGGTGGGTACATGCTTTGCCTCATCAATGCAAATAAAGAAATCTGTTTAGTTGAGGGAATGAATTATTTTTGTATGATTAGGAAAGGGAAGGGCTTTTCGAGTTCTAAAGAGATTTGGAAGTTATATGATGATGACGGGAGAAGCAGGAGGAGTGAGGATTAGAATGTGAAGAGGGGAATTATTGTCCATTTCAAGACTTTTTTTCTGCCTGAGTGATTAATAGGATGTGTGGAAAGAACTGAGAGATGAAAGCGTTGAGGAAAGGAATGCGTATTCACTGTTGAGCATCCCGAATCGATAGGCTGCCTGGTTGGCCAAGGATTGCGAAAGAGGGAGAGTATGGCTTAGATGTGCGTGGAATTGGATAAATTGATGCGATGAATGCGTCGCTCCATTTGGGCGACGGTGAATTTATGAATATAAATCCGGCTTGATGGAGCCGAGAAAAGAGGAAGAGTTTGTCGGGCAGGCATTATTTTGGGGTATTGACAAAGAAGCTGAAACTAGTGTTGTCATCGAATGGATAAGCGCTCCACAATCACTGTCTCGCAAACTAGGAACTGGATAGCAAAAACAGATCTATGCTGGTTTTTATAAACGCATGACAAAAGCTTTCTAACTCATAATCCAGCGCTCAACTTCTTCAAAAAAGTATCCCGGAACTGGAAACTTGTTTAAAATAAGTCCACGCAAAATTAAACCCCAATATAAAATACTTATCTACTCATACATCGATACAATACACCGCAAGCCGCCGCAAGGGCGTGTGGCAGGGCATTTAGGTCACCACACGTAAACTAGAATAAAACCAAATACAACACCAAATTATGCTACCTCCACATGTTCAGTTTGCGGGGATCGATTGAGACCCTATTCAAAAAACATTAATTACCACATTGAAAAGGTACAGAGGAAGGCCGCTAAGGACGTGAAAAACTCCTACCAAGGGACACATTCAATACAAACATTCACACATTTATTACAAAATCTGGGCTGGGAACTTTTGAATAAGCGAAGACTAGATTAAACAGGGCTAGATTAAACTTATTGCAAATAAATAGACCGCGTGGTTTTGCATCCGACATTGGAGATAATGCCAGTAGCTTAGAGCAACCGGTAATATCAATCAGGAAATAATAAATTGGATTATAGACTTCTTGTCAAATAGAAAAAAAATATTGGTCATCGATGGGTAATGCTCAGCAGGTATAGATGTAACTTCGGGCGTCCCCCAGGGAAGTGTAATTGGGCCGCTTCTTTTCTTAATATACTAGTACATTAGGACTTAGGATCACCCGTTAGTGGAAATCTCTGGTTATTTGCTAACGACCCGGTGGTTTGCAAGAAAATAAAGAGCCAACTAGATCGCGAGCAGCCTATAGAGACTTAGACAAAATCTCTTAGACAAAGACATTGGTGCAAGGAATAGGGATTAATTCTTAATATAGATAATTTGCAGTTTTAAAATTTTGGAACAAAGGACGTGGCGAACAGGACATAAACTACGACATACAGAGTTCAGAACTAACTACGGCCAATCAAGTTAAATATAGGACTGTAGTTATGACAGTTCGCCTTTCATGGGGAGGACATATCAGGAAAATATGCGTTAAAGAAACTCGGCTTCATTAAACGGGTGGTGGGGACATGAAATGAGAAAGTTAAAGAGAGGTTTTATTTTGTTATAGTTAGATATCATTTAAAATATACCGCAAGTATTTGGGATCATTGGGAGAAAGTTTAGTAAAAAAAACTAGATAAAGTCCAGACCAAATCCGCCAGATTCGTTAAAAATTGTTATGATAAGAACGCTAGTGTGGCAGGTCTTTTAGGGGATTTAGGCTGGAAGCCACTTGAAGTGCGAAGAGAACAAGCGACACCTAGACTTATAGCAAGGTTCAGAACAAACGAGTTGAACGATGACACTAAAGGAATGATAATGGCCCCACACTATATAGGTAGATCAGACCACAAAGATAAAATAAGGGAGAGAGATTCCAGTGCAGATGGATACAAATACTCATTCTTTCCCCGAACAATGAGAAATCATAATATTAAGAAAGGGAAATTACTTCAGAAATACTGAAAACACTGAATTTACAAGTCGTAACAAAATTAAAACATGCGAGTGCAAAAATATTAGGTATATTTGTAGGTGCATGTGTATGTTAGTTGGTAGTTTGTGTGTTTGCATGTGTGTGGGGTGTAAGGGTTTTTGCATGAATGCATACCTTGTATATTAATTTTAATTTAATTTTTGGACCCATTTGACCAATGGTTTCCTGGGTCCACTTTTATTTTACTTCACAGTTAGTTGGGGATTCCTTTGAATCTTAGTTCCCCTTTTTACAAACAATAATGAGACATAACGAAACAACATACATAACAAAACAGACAAAAAGACAAAAATAATCAGACATAAGGAAAGTTTTTCTAAAATTTTAACATCTACAGGTGCTTATATATTTTTGGGAGTTAAAATAATGATAAACAATTCAAGAAAAAAAAATCACTCAATAGACATATAGAATACATTGCTACATTTTACACAAATTTGTCTTCATTACGAGTGGTGACCTAACACCCCCCGCCACACGGCCTTGCAGCGGCTTGTGGGGTATTAAGTAAATTTAGATGATTCCCAACCCAACTCCATAAGCATTGCTTTGCCGCTTTTCCTTTTATCGTAACAGTTTTTCACGAAACGGGCTCCCCGGCGTTGAGCCTTCTCAATTTCCCGAATGAGGACTTTTCAATCGGATCCCACGCACAACATGCGTATTCTAAATGAGGCCTTACAAGAGCGCAGTGACAACGTTGCTTGACCTCAGAGTCCCTCCGGCCAACAATGCGCCTAACATATCCCAATTTTTTATAAGCTTCCCAATACATCTTAATTTTTTATAGTCTTGTAAGGTGCTAATTCTACGACGACATGCAACATACAACGGTGTCCTCTCCCATTTAGATCGTTGGCTAATGATACTCTATCTTCATGACTAGATATCTACCTATAGAGTATATCACGGCATCCTCAGCAAATAGACGAAGTTTACTGGATGCTTAAGTCCCGATATCATTAATGTATGAATTAACAAAAGCGGTTATATCTTCCAAGGTTTCAGAATGTATTTTTCCTTCGAGATACTCGGTGGATCTGTTGTTTGTGATAATGCATTGAAAGTTTGAGAATATTTGCTTTTCCTCTACTATCCTTCTGAATAATATCATTGCAATACGCTTAAGCAAGCCACGTTTTACTCACCCCCTTTACCTGCCTAACATATGATCAGAACGCTCAAGGTCACTGTCCAAATACTTTTGCATAAAATGATTGGTTTATTGGATATGGATTTATTATTTTTTACGGGTATTAACCTAACAATCCCCACCACACGCCCTTGAGGTGGTTTGCGAGGTATTTTGTAGATGTAGATTAGCAACCCAAAAGGAGAAATTTCAACGTCGGTGTGACCAGATTGCCGAGGTTCATGTAATGTATTTTTAACTCCTTTCTGTATTCATTCCTAATATGCGGTCTCTAATTTTGTGGATGCAATACGCTCTTCGTTTCTCAAAGAAAACTTTAAATATTTTTGGAAATAAACATAATAGGGTTTTTTCCAGTTACTAAAAATGGACGCCCTCTAGCTGCTCCCACCGCCTCTTGGCGTGCGCCTCCTGACTGAACGCATCTTCTCCCTACTCGTACAGTGCACACGCACTCGCGCAACGCCCCACACGCCCTTACTGAAAGAGTCTTCCCAAAACCCGCAACCCCATCCTTCTGAGAGAGGGATGTGATACGCGGCACGAGGGACGATTGTCTTCGGCGCCGAATCGTGTGCCCCCCTCGACAGACTTCTCTCCGTTTTGCTAGGGTCAGGCGATGCACCGACACGGCCAGAGCATTTGAGACCGGTAAGTCGGTGACTGCGGGTGCTCGTGTCGCCATGGCTACGGAGGATGGGGATTTTTGGAGATGGGGGGGGTAGTGAGGTGAGGTAGAAGTGCGCAGCACAACAGACGCCAACGCAAACGGGATCATTCCTCATGATGATAAAAAGGCGGATTTGGTTACACGTCCAGGGAGGTATACACATACATAAGTGGGGTGGCAGGAGACGGGAAAAGCTTAGGAAGACGGACGGCCTATGCGCCAGTGCCGTTCGAGTGATCTCGCGTCGGTGTGCGTGGAAGTTATTGGATTTCTTGGAACGAGAAAGAGGGCAAGCCTCCAGATGGTTTTTTTTATGGTGAGGATTTTCCCGTTTACCCTGTGACTGCTGGAGAAAGAAAAAAGGGCGCTACCTCTCCCGACGCAGTGGCGTGAGGAAATAAGGCGCGCCTGCGAATCGCTGCGACAATTGAGCAAACCCATTCTCGCAGCGTCGGAAGCCAGAGCGGGCGATTTTTTTACGTTGACCGACACCGAAAAAACATTTAAGAAATTGACTGTAATTTTAAGCAATCCTGAATAAATAATCCATGGATGAATAAAAGAAGCGCCCGACGTAATCACTTATGTCGCTGAATTGCGCCGAGAAATAGAAACACACACACACAAAACACAGGTCAAAACAACAGGAATAAATTAAAATTTAAGTAGGTGTTACCTCCATGTATTTTTCCATCTACTAACGCTTTTGGATGCGGTTTCTTCTCTTAATTACGGATGGCACCCTAACACCCCCGGTCTTTGCAATGTTTAATTTTGTTTCGACTTCCAAATTAAATGTTTTAAATATTTATTAAATGACTTTGGTTTCTTACTATTACGATTCCTGATTGTTCGGGGAAAGAATGAGTATTTGTATATATCTGTTCTGGAAACTATCTCTCTTATTTTATCTTTGTGGTCTGATCTACCTATGTAGTGGGGGGTCATAGTGTCTTTAGTGTAAAATTCGTTTGATTTGAAATTTTTTAAAAGTTTAAGTCTCGCTTGTTCTCTTCATATCTCAAGTGACTCCCAGCCTTAATCCCCTAAGAGGCCTGTCACATTTGTGTTCTTATCATAACAATTTTTAACGAATATGGCGTATTTTCTCTGGACTTTATCTAATTTGTTTGCCAAATTTTCTACCTAGAATCCCAAATAATAGCGGGATATTCTAAATGAGTTCTAACTACAGCAAAATGACAGCTTTCTTTAATCGCACCTACTTGCCTACCACTTTCACCTTTCGTCTTTCACTTTCATGGTTGAATGTTTTTATAGTTAGGGGTAAATTAACAAGGATACCAGCTACCTGCCACCGTCCTCTCAAAATAATGACAACGAGCGCTTATCTCTCTCCCTCCCTCTTTTAACCTCTCTATTCCTTTCGTTTCCCTGTTTCTTTGGGTTTACCATATTTCCCCTCTTTGTCCCCGCCTACCTTACTCCTCACCTCACTCTTTTCTCCCCCCTCTTTCCTCAAACAGGTGTAAATATGATGTATTACAAGTTGAATCTTGTCTTTAACCTGAAGATGGTTTGATCGAACGACAAACTTCCACCACATGTCGCCTGAATCTGTTGAGTTTAAAAGGTAATATTATCAAGGTATCTCATTATGGAACGGACAATAATGTACTCCAAAAAGTTGCAGTATTAATCTAATAAGTAAGAAATATGTCAATTAATATGAACATTTCATAATCACAGGGTACTTCAATGCTAATTTGAATTCAAATGTAAGCTCCCATGTTACCGCTTATCTCTGGAAGATGTTTAATACTTACAATTTAAATATCTAGCTATTTGATCCAACGAATACAACTAAAGTATCCTCAACGTGGATCAATTGAATATCACTTCTGATATTCCATTGTTCCCAGCTCAACTTTGTGGAAACTCATGTTAATTAAATGAAGAATACAATGTATCTTTCCACTGTGCTTTAGGAAGTTACATTGTATTCTTCATTTAATTAACATGAAAGAATGAGCAATGTAACTTCCTAAAGGACAGTGGAAAGATACATTGTATTCTTCATTTAATTACTTCTGATCCTGAAAAAGTTGTTTCCTATGGTCAACTTGCTGCAACTGGCATCTTCTCCCATTACTTTATCTATATAGTCTATCCCCTCAATACCACAAATTTTAAGCAAACCTCTATTCGTAAACGTAACTTAAACCTCATACGTGATTATGATTTAACTGATTCCCCTGCATCACCTCCACGGTGCAATATTAAATATCTATATGCCGCCGAAAAAGTTGAAGTTTTAAATTCTTTTCTAATCATATTTCTGGCATCATTCGCCCCTGAAAGAAATATACGTGTTTCCAAAACACCTGCACCATGGCTGACACCAGACGTAAGAAAATAGATGGCTGCCCACGATACAGCTTTCTGCACTTTTAAGAGATCAAAAAGCATAACATTATTTGATAAATATAAGAAAACTTAGTACATAGCTAAGCAGGAGATAAGAAATGCAAAAATGAGATATGTTTATTGACCTAATAGCATAAGGGAACAGCCAAATAACCTCTGGAGTAAACTTAAATCTATCGGAATGGGTAAAAAAAAGGATGTACCTCTATCCTCTTCGCAGTCGTGCGACATATTGAACTTGCTGCCAAACGCAGTGGATACTTTGACAAAAACCAGTAATCTGCAAGTATCCCACGACGAAATAAATAACAATCTACCGCCTGCTAATATATTTCAATTTGTCTCGGTAGCACAATTAGAAGTTCGTAACTCATTACGAAAAATTAAATCCACAGCACAAGCGTCGGATGGAATTTCTCTTCTGCTTCTGCATAAATTAACTCCCCTCTAATTTCCATGCACCACGAATACAGCGTGCGTTTTGAACGTAATTCAATTATTTTTAAATTAATTTAATGAACAGATTTACACAAGCCCTCAAAATTCTTCAAAGTACTGTCATTTGGCCTCAACACATTTTTTCAGCGACTCTGCCATGACCGGTAAGCGCCCTGGAAGGTGTTTCTGGGGACCTCAGGCAAGGTCTTCGTCACGGCTAATTGGATATCTTCTATGGAAGAAAAGCGGATTACTTTCAGGGCTGCCTTAATCCGAGGGGACAGAAAGAACTATGCCGCGGCGACGTAACGGCTATAGGGGGGGGGGGGGCTGCGATAGCACCTGGTGTATGGCCAGAAACTCGCGGACTCGTAGCGCGTTGTGGTAAGGCTCGTTGTCGTGATGGAGTTGCCAGGTGATGTCTTTCCCGGTTCTGATGACTATTTTTCGGAGTTTTTCCAGCACATCCATGTAGTAGGTAGCGTTAGCAGTCTGTCATTGAGGGACAAATTCCTTATGGACCATTCCATTACTGTCGAAAAAGACAATGAGCATTGTTTTTACTTTTGATTTGCTTATTCTTGACTTTTTGGGCTTGGGGGACTGGTCGATGTGCCATTCAGAGCTTTGGCGTTTTGTTTCTGGGTCGTATTCGAAAACCTCGGTTTCATCACCAGTGATGGCAAAGATTCGCGGAAAAGCTTAGCGTCCCCGTCACCAACTCCAAGTGGTTCCATCCCACTCCGACCAATAGGAGCGGAGCGGGAAATTCATTTGCATCACTTTTGGAACGCACCCTGTACTTTCAACAGCTCGATATCTCAGGAAACAGTTCCTTTTTTTGTGGAAAAATAATTAAATTCCTCCATTCCCAAAAAATCAAAAACCACATCTCCAGATTACCGACCATTTATCTTCCAAATCGTACCTATCTTATTCAAAGCGTTAGAGAAACTTGTTCATTAACAAATAATAGATTTTATGTCTCGTCATAATATTCTTGGTATATTCCAGTCTGGCTCCCTCAAGACTCTCAGGATGTCTAGAGCTTTCGTCACAATAACTGATGACCTTCGACAAGTTATGGATATAAGAATGGCAACAATTATTCTCCTACTTGACTTCAGCAAATAATTTGATTCCATTGACAAAGATCTATCTGCATCTATATACACATAATAGCCGTGATTATGTTTATTTTATTTTCAATTTTTTAGAGCGTTATGTTGTTTCTTATATCTCCCTTTTATGCCGAACAGTTTGGTAATTTTGAATGCTCGGTTAATTGTTGACAGCTGTTTCACTTGGACGTGTTTTGGCTTGTCTTCGACTTTTGACTGTTCCAAAAAATGGATCAAAGAATAGGTATCAAATTTTATGTGAAAAACGAAATTAAGTGCGCGGACGCATACCGAATGTTGACTGTGGCATATGGAGGAGCTATCTTGGACCGAAGCAACGTTTATCTGTGGTACAAAATGTTCTCAGGGGGCCGAGAGGATGTGAACGACGAAGAGCTTGCCGGATGCCCGAGCACATCAACAACAGACGAAAAATTGATGAAGTGAAGAAAACAGTATTGGCCAATCGTCGAATCAGCGTTAGAGAAGCTGCTGAGGACCTGAACATATCGATTGGCTCGTGCCATTCGATTTTTACCATCGATATGGGCATGATACGGGTCGCCGCGTAATTCGTAACAAAATTGCTCAATTTCGACCAAAAACAGGAACGCATTAACATTACTAATGAGGTGTTGGACTCGGTCCGTGACGACCCAAATTTGCTCCAGAGGTTCATAACTGGTGACAAATCATAGGTTTATGGTTATGACGTGGAAACTAAAGCTCAATCATCCCAATGGAAGCTGCAGCACGAGCCAAGACCGAAAAAAGCGCGCCAAGTTCGGTGGAATGTGAGAGTTTTGCATAGAGTTTTCTTCGATTACAGGGGTATGGTGCATCATGAGTTCTTGCTACAGGGTAGAACGGTAAATAAGGAATATTACCTGCAAGTTATGCGGAATTTGCGAGAAGCAATCCGCTACAAACGCCCGGATTTGTGGAAGAACGAAAATGTGTATAATATCTGATGGGGATTACTTCGAAGGGGGCAAAATAGATATTCATGCATAAATAAATATTTTTTGAAAAATCACTCAAGTCGCGTTACTTTTTGAATATACCCCGTATGTTGCATGTTCATGCGGTGGTGGAGTTTCGCCTTATAACTTTTCATATTCTAGGTTGTGCGTTGCTAGATAGATTTCAGGCTGCATCCTGGGGTACAATTGTTTGTTGGATGATGTTTTATGTTTTTGCATACGTGTGGGATGAAAGTATTTACGCATTAGTGTGTACGCCACTGTGGGTGTACTTTTGCATGTATGTGTTGATTTTGCCTATGGTTTTGTTCCTGTTTACGGATAGTGACCTAACACCCCTCGCCACACGCTCTTGCGGCGCTTTGCGGGGTATTATGTAGATGTAGATGATGTTACACGCCCCTGCGGTGGCTTGTGGGACAATATGTAAATATAGATACCTCTCTCCCTTTCTCCAGTGACCAAAGTAGTATAGGCATAATATTCTCATAATGGAGACTTCGCCCTCCGAAATGCCGCTCCATCCGTCTGAATTTTTTGTTTAACGTGAGTCTTCAAAAATTGTGCCAAAGAAGGACTTTTAAGGCCTTGGGGAGGGAGAATGAGATTGCGTGAAGAGAGGTAATGGGACTTTTGTTTGTCAATGTATTTGTGAAATTTCCTCTCCTTATTTTTAGTCTGCACGACCTATCTGGTTATGATGTAGGCCTGGCGTAGAAATGGTTTTGGTTAATTTTTATTCCCTTTTTTTGGTAACAAAGAACTAATTAATCTACATCTACATAATACCCCGCAAGCCGCCACAAGGGCAAGTGGCGGGGGATGTTAGGTCACCACCCGTAAATAGGAACAATACCACGTGCAAAACTACACCCACAGTGGCGTACACGCTCATGTAAAAATCCCTTCTTCCAAAACTTATGCAAACACATTTACTATAAACCAACAAACAATGCCCCCTAGGATGTAGCATGAAATCCATCCAACAACGCGCAAGCCAGAATATAACAAGCAAGAAGGCGAAACTCCACTACCACATGAAAAAGCAACATAAAACGGTCTCCTCCCCAAGGAAACAGGTAGGTAATGTGACCCGTCGCTGCAGATAGCGGGAGAGTCCCCCCCACGGAGAGAAACAAGGGATGGAAGGGGACCTAAAAATATATAAGGCATTAATTACTTAGGTGAATTAACTGAAGTTTTGCAATAGTCTTCGAGCAGCTTGTAAAGAAATTTACACGTTTTTCATCCACTTTTATTTTATATTTTTTGCTTATCCCATCCTCTCCCTGATCACCTAGCCTGCCCACCTGGTGCTTGCACACCCTGTCACACACATTTTGGTGGATTACGTGGTATTTATGTCGATTTCGTGAGGTGAAAGTACCGGTGAAATATAGGGTGAGGTTGGTTAAAACTCCTCAATGGGCATCTGGAGTAGAAAAAAATGAACGAGGGAGAGAAGATGAGATGTACCTGCAGGCGGGGATACACTTTCGGAGTGTTTCTGATGCTTTCGGGAAGAGGAAAGAGAAAAATGACCGGATGTGTTCAGGAAAAAAAGATGCTAGTCTCTCGTTCGTGGTCCGGGTCAGAAGGGAGAGGGTGATGGGTGATCTTAGCTGGGTCCGTGGGGTGGAGGGGGTGGAATTTCAGGCCGTAGAATTAGGAGCTCACACAAAAACCCTTGGAATTGTGCTTCCTGGGAGAGTAGAGGAAGAAGGTGAGGAAGAGGGAAAAAGAAGTGAGGCAGGTGGCATGTCTCCCTCCGACCCCTCGACTCTGCATTTCGCAGGAAGTGTTGGAGAAAGGGAAGAGTAGTGGGGGTGGAATGGTGAATTGGCAGCGGAAGGTGGATCTGCTGCTGGTGGTTAAAGGGAGTGGCGAGGGTTGGGGCGGTGTGATCTCGAGACCTGGGGCGGCGGTCAGAAGGCCGACCTCATTCTGACCGCTTCCACGCAGGGCGGGGGAGAGAGACTGAGCGGGGGAAAGGGTGACCGAGGCAAAAAGTGCGAGAACATGAAGGCGAGGAAGGCTGAAGGAGATAGGAGCACCCAAGTCCTCTGCGAAACCGACAAGGCGCCTTGCCTGTGGCACCTCCTCCAATTCCTTCTCGGCAGTGAAACCTTTAGCATAAATAGGTGGAGAAATATTCGTACCTTCCGACATCTTATATCAAGTAAAAATATATATTATTATATTTCCGAAAAAACTTGGTATATATTTTCTTAGAGAAAAACTTGAATTGAATCAATCAAACATATTACACAATGCATACAATAAACACCCCCGAGCGGCTTAACCCACTACTCGCGAAAGAGAATAAATTCATATGCAAATTGAACAAATGCATGCCCATTCCCACACACAGAAAATTGAATGTGCGTGTGAAACCCATTGTAACTGACAAGCATGAAAAGCCACATTCTCGCCAATAACTTCTACACGAGCATTCGAAGTTTAAAAAGGCTACCCAGTAACAAATTTCTTCAAGTTTGGGAACAGATGGATGTCCCAGGGTGTTAAACAAGTAGAATAGGGGGATCACCGAGAAATCCTGCACCCCAATCCTGTATTTTCTACATATACATCTGCATAATACCCCGCAACCCACGCAAGGGCGTGTGGCTGGGGTATGTGGTCACCATCCGAGGAAAGAGATCAAAACCACTTGTAAATCAACACACCTATACAATCCTGACACACAGGGACGAACTCGTACACATTCATGCAAAAATCCATTCAACTTACACCCTTCTCGCTTGACCACATTCTAATGCGGTCCTGTAGGAAGGATTATGACATTACAACACACGAGGTTAGTGAAAGGGCAATGAAATTGAGTAGAATTAATTTCCTAGATCCTGAGGATACCAAAAGGGAATTTTTGCTACCTATAACCCTACGTAAACTTGCTATCCTGTATTGTTCATGGGAATAATGAGCCCTTGAGTCGGCTAGTTCTGGCACCTATATCCCGGAATTTATATACATGATCCAAGCGACCAATGTATGTTGAAGTGCGAATAATTTGCGAGACCTCGGTGCTGAAACATGCGGATCTGAATTTATCAAATAAGTTCAACCTTGCATTGCATCGTCTCTCTTCTAAGGATTCTCACCCCAACTGGATAAGCATTTCAGTGACGCTTTTCGTTTTATCGTCACAGTTTTTAAAGAAACGGGCTGCTCAGCGTTGAACCTTTTCTATTTCCTGAATGAGGCCTTTTTCACTTGGATCCTATGGACTCCATACATATTCTAAATAAGGCCTTACAAGAGCGTGGTAACAACTTTCCTTGACCTTGGAGTCACTTCTGCCGACAATGCGTCCAATTAATCTTAATTTTTCACAAGCTTGCCCGCAGACTTTACGTACGTGGGTCCCCCAAATTAAGTCTGTAGTGATTGTAACTCCTAGGTATTTTAACGCATCAACTACTTCTAGGCCAAATCAAGCTAATTTGGAAAAAAAATCCCGCTGATCTTTTAAAAAAATTTACCACCGAACATTTATTAAGATTTAATGAGAATCCCCATTTTGAACGCCATTTAGTAATGCAATGTAAATCCTGTGCTAGAATTAAACGATCCTCATCCCCAGATATCTATCGATAAATCACTTACTTTTCACTGCACGGTTCAAATCGTTAACAAAAATCAAGAAAATCAACGGCCCGATTACACTTCCCTGAGGTACCCCCGACGTGGCTCGTACACTGTCGGAACTAGCGCCGTCAATAACTACCCTCTGTTCTCGCTCTGAAAGAAAGTCTTCTACCTAATTTATTGGGCCCTGGTTTATACCTGCGAACTTCAATTTATGAATAAGTTTACCACGGGGAACCTTACTAAATACCTTGTGAAAATTTAAAAAGATCGCTTCCACTTGCCTAACACTTTCATCCAATAAGAGTATGTCATGTGTAAATAATCCTAATTGGTTCTTGCATTAGCGGGCTATCCTGAATCTATGTTGATTTGCACTTAAAATATTAATGTTATCAAGGTATCTCATAATGGAACTGACAATTATGAGCTCCAAAATTTTGCAGCACATAGAGGTGAGAGAAATAGGCCTGTAAAATACTGTGGTTCTCCCTTTCACCACTTTTAAAAATAGGCGTAATTTGCGCGGTTTTCCTATTCTTAGGGACTTTGCACTCTTTGAGGGATTTATTAAATATAAATTCGAGGTTCGAGGCGATGCTAGGTGCTGAATGTTTCATCAGCCTAGTTGATATATTTTCGGGACCCTGGGATTTTTTGGGTTTAACCTCATTGAGAAATTTGAGAATTCCTTGTTCGTCCGCTGTTAATTTTGCCGTGGGTTCAGTATGTATTGTTTCTTGGAGATACGCAGTGGCAACATCGTTCGTAATAGTGCTTTGGAAGTAGGTATTTACTGACAGTAGGTCACTGACAGTAGGTCACTGACAGTAGGTCACTGACAGTAGGTCACTGACAGTAGGTCACTGACAGTAGGTCACTGACAGTAGGTCACTGACAGTAGGTCACTGACAGTAGGTCACTGACAGTAAGAAAGTAGCTCACCTGAAAGGTTTAGGGTTGAAATACCCGCAAGGTGCTACGAAATTGTATTTAGGTTTCATTTTCAGAGGATTTATACTTGTACTTATAATTTATACAAATAAATTTTTATTCTTTGAGGCTGATGTGTTCATGCCTGCATTTTTTTAGCCTAGAGTGTAACTTTCTCTACTTGTGAAGTGCTTTTCTAACGCCTTTAATGTTCCACCTTGGGTCAGGATTTGCTTTAACGTACTTTACAGGGGTGAAAATTGTGATGCCCTTTTGTACTATATTGACAAATTGTGTCCAAGTTTCTTCCACGTTGGCATGACTTAAGCACAATTAGAACTTGGGTAGTAAATAGTTTAACTGACTTGCAAAAGTTTCAAAGTCTGCTTATGGTCATTAGAAATTTTTCTTTTTGGTTTAAAAATCTTTTTTGTCTAAGTCGAAGTTGCCATTAGCGGATTTATGGTCAATCAAATCCTCTCAGTTGATGTACTCATGATACGTTCTGGTTGTTCATAAAAAATATATCCAATATGTTCTTTCCACGGGTGGGCATGCGCACTCCTTGATGAGTGAGTTTCTTTAAATCAATTTTAACGAAGAATTACAAGATTCACGATCGCGTATCCAAGATGTAACGCTATTGCTGTCCCAATCGATACCAGGGAGGTTTAAGTCACCACCCATTATGTTGATACTCATATTATTTTTACGTGTAAATTGTTATATTTGTTCATCGAGGGCATGAAGTGCTTTAAAATCTGAGTCTGGAGGTCTGTAGAAAGAGCATTAGTTAATGTTGGGTTATTTAGATCGTAATAAGGCTCACCAAACGCTTTCTATGTCATTATTTTCAAGTACAGATTGTCCGCTGTTTTATTTTATAGGCTTCTGCAATTTATTACAAGGATAAATAGATTATTTTTATTTTGAATGACGCCCTTATTTTGTCTGACGGTAATTTAGGACGCGTTTATGGAGAAGTGTGTGTCAAATGTCTTTCTTCATCAATGTCAGTGTTGTCGGTCACTTTTATATGTTTATTAAGCATATTATATGCGCTAGCTCCATATAATAGTGACCCACTAAATGACCTGCTCTCTATCCTAAAAATGTTTTCCCACCACCAGTGCACTTTTGTGAGTAGGTGACAGCAGGTTGTCCTGGTGAACGCTGTATGTTTCTTTTTCAGGCCAATTGGAGAAGTCAGATCGGCATTAAGAAGGCTACAATGATATATGTAAAAAGAGTTTAAAAAGTAGTGGCCTAGTTCATATGAATATATCAATATAAAAACTAAAAGAATGTCGTACTAAAACGAAAAGTTTCATGCTCAAAGCCCAACACTCCTTCAAATAAAAAATGCAATGTGAATATTCTGAGAAAATTTCAAAATGATTCTTGTCGTTAATTGTTAGAAAAATTGTTAGAGAAATACACCAAACGCTTAGTTCAGAACGTTCTGGAACTTTTTTAACTGAGCGTTTGTTGGAGACGGAAAAAAGCGATTTTATTGCCGGCAGCGTGAAAAAGGCAATTATTTTAAATAGGTTTTTCCATAAGGTCTACAATAAGTACACAAACGCACCAAACTGCTTCCACACCCACCCAGGGAACACGAGTGACATAATACTGACTAAGAAAGGAATGGAACTGCTACATCAAAGCCAAGAAAGCGCCAGGATCGTAAGAAATACCTGCTAGAATATTGAAGGAGTTAGCTGAAGATGTTGCCCTTCTCTTGGTAAGTGTTTCTCTAAAATTGATAGGCTCAGTGCCCCACGACTGAAAGCTAGCCCATAAAACTGTAATCTATAAAGGTGGCGAAGGGGCAACCCAACCAATTACCGACATTTTTCTTTAACGTCGACCTCTTGTGAAAAAATTAGAACGCATTATCGTCAGTAACGTTATGAGATTTCTCGATAGCAGGAAGACACTCAGTCAAAACCAGCACGGATTTAGGAAGAAACGATCCTGCGGATCATACTTGGGTATTTTTATTCACGATATACTTAGATCGGGAGAAATAAAGACAGAAGTTGATAATGGTATTTCTGGAATTCAAGAAATCTTTCAAGGAACCCCCACACGATAACTTGTTACACAAACTTAAATGCTATGGTATCAATTGGAAAGTTATAAATTGGATTAGAGACTTATTGTGAAATTACAAATAAAGAGTAGTCAAAGATGTGTTGTGACCAACTGTGGTAGATGTAACATCGGCCGTCGCCCAGGGATTTGTAATAGGGCCGCTTCAATTCTTAATATACATTGATGATTTAAGCTCACACTTTAGCAGAACTCTCCGATTTTTTAACAACGACACGATGGTACGTATACAGTGAAATAAGGAACCAGTCAGATTACGAGCTACTCTCTTGAGTCTTAGACACAATATTAAATATCTTCAAGGAATGGATGTTAGCACTTAACATAGGTAATGCGCACTTTTGAAATTTTCGAACAAAGGAACTCATGAGCTGGGCATAAATTATGAAATAGAGGGTTCAGTACTAACTGCGGCGGATTAAGTCAAAGTCCAAAGAAAATCCACCAGATATGTCAAAATTTGTTACTCAAGAAGACGAGTTTGACAGGTTCTTTATGAGAATTAGGCTTGGAGCCACTTGAGACGGGAAGAGAAGAAGTGAGACTTCGAAAGGATCAAAACAAGCATGTTCAATACTGACACTAAAGGAATTTTGATGGCGCCACATTATTTAGGTAGATCAGACTACAAAGAAAGATGAGGGAAATAGATGCCAGTTCAGAGAGATACAAATATTCTTCCTTTCCCCGCATAATGAGGAATCATAGTAATAAGAAACCAAAATCATCATAAAAATATTACAGACATTCCATTTACAAGCGAGGACACGATTGAACGTTGCGTAAACATTAAGTATAATTGTAGGTGCATGTGCATGTAAATTGATAGTATATGTATTTGCATACGCGTATATTAAAAAGGTTTTAGCGTGAATATCACATTCGCCTTGATGAGTGTGGATTTTCATGAATTTGTTGGCTTTGCGCATGGTTTTACTGGTGGTGACCTAGCACCCCCCGCCACACGCCCTTGTGGCGGCATTCGTGGTATTATGTAGATGTAATATACTCCATCAAACATGACAAAATTATATTTTGTCATGGTTATCGATATTTACCACGAAGTCACGTCTGATACTATTAACAGTCTGCTGTCGTAAATGTTAAAAAAAACATATGCATCGAGGAGAAGTCAATCTCAGCTGCTTTTTCTGTTTATACAAATTTCCAAAAAAGTGAATATAAGGTCGGTCACATACGTGGAGAAGATATGAAACCAAAGAAACACAAAAAAAGAGTTTTTTTTCAATTTTTCGATGGTTCTACCACTTTCCTCACCGGAAGGAAGAACATCAAACGTTTTCTTCCTTCCATTGAGGAAGGTGGTAGGACAAGACAAAATGACCTTCAGAATCAATCCCGGTGGCATGTGGAAGTAACATTCCCCCACAACATGCATGCGCAGGTTTGAAGCCGTTTCATTCATCAAGTGTATTTCGAGAAGCGGAAGTATGGAGACGTGCTATAGTGCTATGTCAACGCGAGCTAAACAGCATGCTGTTATCGAATTTTTAACTGCTGAAAAAGTGACTCCTTCTCAGATTCATCGTCGTTTAAAGTCTGTTCATAGTGACGATGCTGTTGATAGGTCTAATGTAGATCGATGGGTAGTAAAATTACGTGGTTGCGAACCTGGAAAAGCCATAATTGTTGATGAAACACGCAGCGATGTCCGGTCACTGCCACAGATGTTAAACGTCGCAAAGTCGTCGAAGATTTTATTCAAAATGACTGGCGAATCACTCAAAAGCGTATCGCAAACCTTATTGGAATATCCAAGGAAGGAGTTTGTCGTGTTGAAGACAGCCTGGCGCCAATAATCTTGCAACATGACAACGCTCGTCCACACACCTCGCGCGCAACTGGAGAGACTCAGCAAAACCTAAAATTTGAACCGATTCCACACCCTCCTTATTCCCCCGATTTTTTTACTCAACTCAAGAGACACCTCAAGGGTAATCATTACGCTTCGGAGGATGAGGTAGGCAGGCAGCTGTCAAGTCCTGGATTCGAGAGTAGTCGGAAGAGTTTTTCAGCGACGGAATGAAAACAATTGTTACACTTTGGGAGAAATGTATTAGCCTTACCTATGACTATGTAGAAAAATAAATATATGATTTTGAAACTTAAGAATTGTACTTTAATGTCTTTTTTGCCCGATCTTGCCATTTGTTTTCGTTCGCTCTCTACAAGCATGTGTACATTACTTTTTAGCCTACCCTCGTAACTTTGTAATCAGCGTTTTGTCTTTTTGAACTGATCAACAACTACATAATACCTCGCACGCCGCCGCAAGGGCGTGTGGCAGGATAATGCCTGCAGCGGTGTGTCACATTCCCTCTTTGTGACTTTAAGGGCGGAGAAATCTACATTTACATCAACATAATACCCCGCAAGCTGTCGCAAGGACGTGTTACAAGGGTAGGTAGGTCACCAACCATTATACATACAATTCGTCTACATCATCATGCACCTGGCACCCCGTGAATCACCAAAAACCCCGCGGAAAGGGGGCGACCGAACACCAATCATATAGCATGCCCACATGTATTACGAAAAATAGAATTAAAAGTGAACCACAACCATTTATACGAGGCACGCCTCGTAAGACGCGCCTCTACCATGACCAGACGTGTCTATAATTAAAGAGACTTTGTCCGAGTTTATAATCACGACATAGACTATGATTTGCATGCCCATATAATTCCAGAATTTTTGGTCCTTACTTTTTGTATTCTGCATGACCTTTCTGGCCTGAATAGAAGCCTGTATTACGAGTCGTATCTCATACAAATGGTATTGTTTCACTTTTATTCCCATTTTTCACATACAAAATTTATTACGTGAATAAACTCTTGTTTTGAATAAATCTTCCTCCAGCATTTTATTCAAATTTGTACGTCATGCGATAGTTTTTCACAGAATATTTTTTCCCTTTTCCGTTCGTCTCCTATATCCTTCCCACTCGTTCATTCTTCCCACCTGGTGCTCTTTGGAATACCTCCACCATGACAAGACAAGAGGTCATGTCGAATTTAAAAGTAACAAGAGAAAATACCAACGTCACGTGGACATGCAACTCATTGTCTCCGCCCCTAAAGCCGGGGTAGGGAATGTGACACACCGCAGCAGACAAGCAGTGGGAGCGTCCCCACCCCCACAGAGAGAGACGAGGGATGGAAGGAAAAATTGGAAAACAGGGAAAGCTATACTGTAACGAGAACTATATTCATTAAATGGCAGTTCCATGCGGTCATGAGGGAAATACACGAGATTAGTGAAGGTGCATGCATATGAGTAAAACTAACTATTCCCCAGCGCAATGGGTAGTGAGGGGAATTTTTGCTATCTGTTACCCTGGCAGTTGCTATCCCGCATCATCCTTGGGAAGAAGAAGTCCTTGAGTTTGCTGGTTCTAGCATCTCTTTCCGGATTTTTTTATTAATGATCCTAGCGAACAATATATGTTGGAGTGCAAATAATTTGCGAAACCTCGGTGCTGAAACATACGAATGCGATCTGAATTTATTTAGTAAGTTTTATCTAGCTTTAAATTGATTTCCTATAAATGATTCCCAAACCTTTGTTGTTTCCAAGCTTCACCTTCTGTTCCTCATCTTTTTCTGTGGGCGGGCGGTGTAATGTGTCACATTCCCTGTATTATATTACATCTATCAACATGTACGTACATCAATAATTACACGATACCCCACAAGCCTCCGCAAGGGCGCGTGGCGGGGGGTTTAGGTCACCACCCGTTAACTAGAATAAAACCACATGCAAAACCAATTCATGCTACCTCTACACAAATATTAGTTTGTCCGTGCACTCGGCAAACCTTAATCACACGAAATAAAGTACGTAAATGCAACAATATTTAATAACAGGATACGTACATTCAAATTCAACTGTTAAAAAGATCGGTTTATAAAATGAATAGAACAACATGCAAGATATAAACAAATATATACACTACCAATTCTAATTATCTCCTACGCGATTACTTTCATGTATATTTATGAAATATAATGATTCGAGGAAAAAACGAGATTTTAAATCTATCCGTTCTACGGTACCAAATTCCAAAGAAACTGCGGGAGATGCCGCAACAGTAACTTTTAACGGAGTCATCCGCTAATGTGCATTTCAATGTATATTATAATTTTTACACTCTGAAATTGTCGCATCGTTCTACAATAAATTTACCTGATTTTACGTTGGTGATCTGATCTACCATAGCATGTGAGGGCCTGCAATATGTCCTTAACATATCCATCTAAATCTACATAATACTCAGCAAGCCGCCGCAAGGGCGTATGGCGGGGGATGTCAAGTCACCACCCGAAAAAGAGAACAAAACCACATTTAAAACCAACCAATTCATGCAAACCCATACCCGCAGTGGCGTACACAGTCATGCAAAAACCCTTTCAACCTACACGCATGAAAACACATACACCATCAACTGACGAACAATTGCACCTTAGGATGAACTAAAAATGTATCAAATAAGGTGCAAGCTAGAATTTTAGAATTAAGAAGGTGAAGCTTCACGGCCACATGGACACGCAACATGAAGCCATCTCCTCTGATCCTTTTCTCCTTCGAGAAAGAAATTTTGGCCACCGAAAATTCGGAAATGTGTGAGTTTCATTTTTATGTGTTCTTGTTCGCTAGCGCTATCTCGCTCCTCCTTTAATATATATATATATATATATATATATATATATATATATATATATATATATATATGCTTTCGTAGACGTAACACGGAAGTGCCGAATAGTACACAGAAAAAAGAAACTCACACGTATTCCGAAATTTCGGTGGTCAAACCACCTTTCTCGAGGATGAGAAGGAACTGAGAACTATGTTCCTTCTCTCCATTAAGAAAGGTCGTTTAATCACCGAATATTCGGAATACGTGTGAGTTTCTTTCTTCTTGTTCGCTAGTGCTTCAAAGTGTACATTATTATTCACATCCGTTGGACTTTCACAGAAGTTATAATTTTTCCGAGGATAGGACTGTAATTTTATCCATTTCTTGCTTATGTGCTTGTTAAGAATATTGTGTTAGCATCTAAACATTACGTACAGTAACCTTATAGGGTAATGTTATCCCTGAAGATTGTTCGCATTAAGTAATTCCTTCGTAAGAGGATAACTGTTTACATTCATCCAACTGGGTAATCATTGGTCGTTCGGCAAAACTTCGACAAAGAAAGTCACCATTTCAGTACAAGGACTAAAACTCAAAGATTAATAAAGCAAACAAAAAATAACTATTGTCCACAAGAAATAATTCTTTCATTAAAAGTCAAGTGATGCAAAGTTAGACTTAAATAAATGTTTTAAAACTTTAGTTATAAGAGTACGCCAAAATAAAAGAAACCACATTCTACCCATAGCACATCTTAAATCAGTTAATGACGTGGAATTATGACCGAAAAACTCCCCTTGAGTAAATTAATAATGAGATAAAAGTCTAAAATTATTAGTATGAAATACTATCTGAACCAGTAAATTGGGGATCGGGATGGTGCGGTGGCTAACGTACAGGCTTTTCACTAAGAGGGCCCGGGTTCAAACCCTGAAGGCGACAGATATTTTTCAATGGTATCGCTATCCCTGCATGAGATGCTTTGTGGAGAGCACTTAGAGTGAGTACGACGTCCGTCTGATGGGACGTTAAACTAAACGGACCCCTTGGCACCTTTCGAAAGGGGTAGGCTAATACCGACGCAGGGTTTCTCTCCACCCTTCCTTTCCCATCCATCCCTAATGGCGCAAATGACCTCAGCCGTCGGGTGCCTCCCATAAAAACTACTACTACCACTGAATTGAAGCAAAATCTAAGAAAACCGGATACCCGATAAAAAGTAAATATTGTCCGATATCAGAAAATAAATAAGAAACTTTTTCCATTAATTCTTTGAATTTCTAAAGTAAAAGAAATAAATTGAAAAATTTAAGTAAAACCTTCCGAGTGAATCTTAAATTAAACTCAGAAATTCACACGAACCATAGCATGACTTTCGCAACGGCACACAAAATTTTTCACCATCTATCTCAGTTCAAGTTCAAGTTCAAAAGTTGTTTATTTATCCAAGTAGTTGTACAAAACAGTAACAATAATCAGTAATAACAATAATATAACAGATAATATAGGTAACAGTACAACTAACAAGGAAGCCCTGTTATAGGCACATGCCTCTTCAGGGACTAGAACCGCTGTGGAAAATGTCTTTGATCAGCGGTTGCAGAAAAGAAAAAAACACAAAATCCGGAACTCTTTTCTTCGGGGTAGCATAGGCCTGGCATTCGCCCGAGGCGAAGGGGAAACCCGAAAAACCCTCCGCAGGCCGCCAGAAGGACAGATTACAAGAAGAAGTGTGAACAACAATAACAATAATTGTCTAATGACAATAACAAAGTATAACAATAATTGTCTTATAGTCTTAGTTTTAGACGCACGTATCATATCACTGGCACTTGTTGTGAAAGAGCTTGAGGGTCCACATCTTTGTTCTTTTTCTTTCTTCGAGTCTTCTTCTCGAAGAGGGGGTAGTCTTCGCTGGGGCGTAGCGTAACCGGAACCGGCAGGAGTCTCCGTTGAGGTGGAAGTTCTGCCTCCGGGTAGTACAGACGAAGTTGCTGTCGGATGATGCATGCTGGCGAGAGAAGTTTCTGTATGGGGCGTTTCCATAGCACAGAAGGGGTGCACTGCAGAATGTCTTCCAGTAGGTCAGGATTGTACATGGCCATTCTGTTTGCAGTCCGTGCCCGAAGGCGGCATAACCTGTGAAGGAGAGGTTCAGTATTAGCTATTTTGTGGATTTCTGAGCTGGGAGACATGGGTGGCAGAAGGTGCAGCTGCCTCAGTATCCTCCTCTCCAGGGCGGCCCAGACGTTGAGGCTGTTATTATAAGGTAAGATCGCGAGTGCGGCGTACTCCATGACAGGGCGTATAAAGGCCCTGTACAGGATCAAGCCACACTCGATTGAGACCCCTTTACCCCTTGCCCGAACCGCCCGCAAGAGGCCACTTCGACGGCTGCATCTCGCCCACACGTCTTGTATGTGTGTGTTAAATGTTAGATGTTTATCTAGGGTGACCCCTAGATATTTTACAGAAACAGATGGTTGGATCCGGTGCTGCCAAAGCTCAATTGAGGGTTGTGGCAGCCCGCGCATCCTGTGGTCCTGGTAACTTTTGAAAATGAGAAAGGTGGACTTGTTTGGGTTCGGTCTCAATCTCCATTTTTGGAACCAATCTTCTAGAAGCCTGGCCTGTTTTTGCAAGCAGGCCCACCATCTATCTCAAATGTCAAAGTATTTATATTCGTACATCAACTGTTAATTCCTATTTCTTAACGACATAAGATGACAGTAGTACTGCGTAGGGCTCTCAAGTTGCCTTTTAATTGGGCGCCTTAATTTACTTACATTTAGGCAGCCATCTAAAACCGTGCACGGAAGCCCTAATGCCTAAATAGTGTGGACGTAGCTTCAATTTGTGTCGAGCGCGTCTCACCCGGCGAAGAATGAACGGAAGCGAGGGGGGTCGAACGAGAGGGGTGCGGCGACTTCACCGCTCTCCCTCCCTCCCGCGTCTCCTCCGCACCACGCATCCGCTAACCACCCGCCCGCCGCTCCCCTCGCCTCCCCCGAAAGTACCAGACCCCTCAGTGAGCACCCACCCCCTTCCCTTCACCACCGCAGACGTGCGGCCCATGCGCAGACCGAACGCCCCTCGTCCCCTTTCTCTACTCCCACTCTTTTCCACCCCGCCGCTGGTGGCAGCACCGATTTGCCAGTTCTTGCTCCGTTTTCGCCGAGCGCGGGCGGCAGAAGGGAGAGAGAGCAGTGGGCCTCCGCTCACGGCACCTCCTCATTCATCCGAACTCCACTCCCGAACCCCAATTGGACTATTCACCGCCCGAAGGACTAGCCGAGCGGGTGGGAGGAGTCTTCGTTGCCGGGAACAGTCAGCAAGAGGACCTGGTTGTGGTGTGCGGCATTGAGCAGTGGAGCGAAGCACTCTCCTCGCTTTCCATTGGTGTTTGCTATACTCATTCCGTCCGACTCCTTTTCGACGTGGCACCCTCGAGGAGGAGCGAGGCCATTCTCACCCTCTTGGCAGGCCCAACCCCTGCCATCGACATCCTCGCATCACTTCGACTCGTCGGCGTTACATTCGTGCTGTCAAGGCCAACTCCGCGATCGCCAACACCACCGCCCTGTCAAGTGCTGAGGAAGTACATTCCATATTTACGGGGTGTCCTTCTTTGTGACGAAGAGCCTACTGCATTGTCCCAGCCGCCTCAGCCTCTTCGCTTCCTCGGGCATCAAAACCCTCGCACCTCTGCGTGGGTCCGTCCCTCTTCGCATGATAGTGCGCACGAGGATTAACGCGCTGTTTCTCCACTTGGCTCCGTCCCCATACCTTTTGATGAGCGAGGGAAATGCTCGCTTTATTCATCCCTCGAGATTTGATCGCCATGCATCCCACCAAGTGTGACCCCCGTCCCGCCGACCCCAGTTGTCCTTTGTACACCGTGTGGACGTCGGCGCCCGTCAACTTACGATCGTTTCGTCAATTTAAAAAGGCTCTCCTCGTTCACGCGACAGATCCTCATCTTTTATTATTCCCCGCTGTGATGCCCATTGATCGAGAAGCTCGTAAAAAAGTCATGTGAGGGTGCGTATGGAATTAAAATTTCACAGAAGGAAAATATAGATACACTAGAGTTTGGTAGCAATAAATTGAAACATTCTCGTTTAATTATTAGCAATGTGAAAATTTTGGGGCGATTGATTGCGCGTTTTAATTGAAATCCATTCGATTAACTCATGTGTAATGTGTGGCATGCTTAATTCGTTCATTACTTGTGCACCGTTTATTTAAGGAGGGTTGGCAGATGCAGCGGGGTGTAAAAAACGCACATCTTTATGGAGAAGACTGGGACATTTCCGAGTGCGTAAGTCGACCGTATCCTATCTTATCACCCGGGAGTCACAAAGTGTTCCTATCTTCCCACAGGGTCACTTGAAAGGCTCTGCCGGTCAGAAAGGAAAGAAGCACCACCTCTGCGTCCTCGGGTTATCCGTCAGAAGAGCATTCAGCCCATCCTTTCATTAGCATTTGGCTGTGTCACCGCCCTTAACGCGATCGCATGCCACGTTGGCATTCATACCAATCGAGGAATGAGACTTGAATCGTTGCAGTCGGCGGGGCGTCAAGCAGCGTCAATTCCTCGGCCACTGTTGAAAAAGATATAAGGGAACTTGACATATATGCCGCACAATTGCTATGGCCAAAACTGTGCAAAATTTGGCCGGAAACCTCATAGAATTCGCATCAGATGCCATGAACTATACGATCGGTATCTTTACACGGCAATGAATCTCAAGGAAGTAAGCGAGGAATTGAAGTAAAATTGGAATTTATATCGCCCAGAGGACAATTCCCGCAGGCAATATTTCTGTATAATCCGCGGATGCTCTACGAATATAATCGAGCGTTGATTGTGTTTCCTTGGTGGCAGAGGGGGGGAAAAGCGCGTCCCGCGAGCCAATGGCCGTCGCGAGGCTCGACCGCCGCCGCATTGATCCCCTCCCGTTGGCGCGAGGCGAAGGGCTTCCAGCTCGTCGGCGACCCTGCTCTTGAAGCCCATGGGGTCCGAGAGAGAGGGAGGTGAGAGCGGATGGACTCCGTTGAATGCCCTCCGTGTTGTCTCTGTCTCAACCACGCCTACAGGGGGGATCTTTTCCCCTCGCGACCGGCCCACAAAGAGGGCCGCGCGAGGGCGAAGGCTGTGAGTGAGAGTTGCGGCTCGAAGGAAAAGCAGAGGGGACGCTCGGTCGGGGTGCATATGTTTTGCGGCGATCGGAAGCGTGCGTGGCGAATGAGCGAGCACGGCAGAGAAGGATAAGTGGGAAGGCATTTCGTGTCGCCGTTCGATGGGAAGAGGGGATCGGGCTGGAGGACTTGATTGATGTCTTCACTTCTTTCGAAGGCGTGATCTGAAAACGGAATTTGCCCATCTCCCCCACCCATAAACTACAACGTCTCCCGCCATTCTCGGCTCTTCATTTTAAGATCTGGAAGAAGAGTTAGTCGGCTCTTTCTTGCATCCCCCTCTCTTCCATCCTCGGATCTCTCCGAAGAGGGCCACGACCCCCTCCCCCCCCCAAACCCCATTATTCTTCCCACGCCCCGCGAACTCGTCCTGCGTCACCAGACGCCTCTCTCCCCGATTGCCGCTGGGAAGGTCGTGTGTGCGTTCGCTTCCCTCGGGAGTGTTCAGTGCGAGTGTTGGCAGGGGTCCGTGGAGAGAAATTGTGCCCCTGTATGCGTGCGTGCCACCCCTTGCCCTCCCTTCCTCCATACCGTGCGAGGTTTACTTTGTCGCGATCGGCGTAAAACTTACCCCCACCCACTTCGCTCCTCATTTATGTCCAAGCGATCCGCCGTGACGACAGAATGAGGTCCTCGTCGGCGTGCTGCTGCCCCGCCTCTGCCCTCTGGAGGCTGCTCTTCGTGGCGGCCGTGGCACTGAGCGTGTGCGGCGGCGACCGTGGTGGGGGTCCGACCCTCGTCGCCGCCTCTTCCTCCTCAGGACACCCTAAGAGGAGAGGTGAGTTTTTCTTCGGCCTGCCACTTCGCGCCATCCCCCCTCCCTCCGGCCGAGGGACCGAATGAGGAGAGACTGGGTCGCTGTTGAATGGCGTATCACGTGTGGCTAACTCCGCGCACTGAAAGTACTTGAATGTTGTAACCACATGTCTTTTCTGCCACTGGTAGCTATTCCAGTCGAAAAGGAGAAAGCATTTGTACCAAATATTTTCGCGTTTGTCTCTTCATAATTCGTAATTTTTCAAGTACCTTATTGTAGGTTTAACAAATTAACGTATTTTATACACGCTTGGAACTAATTCTAGGAATAATGAGAAACAAATTTGCACTTTTCCGGAGATTTACTGTAACGTACAACGCGTTTCAGTTCATCGAACCATCTTCAGGTGCAAGATCTTCAAGTCTTGTACCTGAATATGGTTCGATGAACTGAAACGCGTTGTACACTACAGTAAATCTCCGGAAAAGTGCAAATTTGTTTCTCATTATGACGAACTTCCACTACATCTCGCCTGAATCTGTTGAAAATCTTGGGAATAGTGATGAAGATACTCCTTAAATTGAATTTTTTTAGAAGTAGTCCCCCCAGATCATAATACCATTGGGTTTACTCTTAGAACTCGGAAAGATAACCAAAATATTAACTGTGTTTATAATAGCTACCTGCAAATAATATGTTGTAGAATAGTAGCTGCATTGAAGGCTTCGACTGACATAGCTACTGAGATAATTTTCATAAATTCAGACCTATTAAGACCTCATAAATACCGAAGGTATATTCGCTTCCTAGGTGAAAATGAACCCAATCCATGGTTCAGGAGGGAAATGTCTTCTAGCCTGTTGGTGTGAACGATCATTGGATTTGATTGACCGCAGTAATTGCTTTTGCCATCATCATATTTAATTTGTTTAATCCCATGAAAATTGTGCTTACTAAGTTCTCTAAATTACGTGCTTATCTGCGTAACATTTTGATGGACATTTTTTATCATGCATATGCTATATTACCAAAAGCAAATTTAAGCGCTGACATTAGTAAGAGTTGGAATCAGTGAAATAGTTTGAGCTCACTTTCTCATTCAGCCTGTATAAATCACTCCTAAATGTGTGCTTTTATGTTCATTTTTTTCTCCCTGCGACTTCTACGAATTCCAGATTATTATTATTTGTACGGGTGGCTCTCGTTCCCTAAAGCATTTCATTCGAATCTAACCCCGAATCCCTCCATCAGAAGCCCAATTCTCAACCCTCGTGTACACCAATCCTTGTAGTTTAAATACTTATTTATAAATACAGGCTACTATACGGTTGAGGTTTGGCTGGAAAAATTACTTAAATGTTTACTAAATTCTTCATATTATAATACTCTTTGATTTGACTTCTGCCATATGTTTGGTGTGCGAAAACTTCAGGGTCACATCCATTCTAGATTTGGGCGTCAGACAGGCAGAAGGGCTCTATTCGGATGCGTCTTCCTGCTCGCGATAACGCCAGATGGTATGCACCCACCCAAGTCCAGACATGGCAGCAGAATCGACAGTTCATCAGTGATGCTCGTGTTGGATAGGCGTCTTTGATGCTCAATGATGGATTTTTGTGATTGAAGCGAATATTCCTGTTGGGGACGTATCTGAGCCGTCCACCGCCAGCGTGTGGTCTCTGAGGCCATCCCCCCCCCCCCAGTAGGCCCTTCCTCCACCAATGCGGATGCGAGTATTCTCCAATTAAAAGTAGAAGTGGAGATGCGCTGAACGGGAGGCGAAGTTTGCGCCAAGCCAGTCATGTTTAGCCAAATCTTTTCTGAAAGTCTCTTATTGTGAGTTTTCTATTTTCTCTTTCGACTGCTGGACAACACTGGCTATTATTTATCATGACCCCTCTAGGTAGGGTACTTTCATTCAGGTATTACTATATATATATATATATATATATATATATATATATATATATCGATGATGTTGAGGCACTCACAAGAGCAATATAACATTTTGACGGCACAATAGAACACTAATAAAATAGATAACACTTAAAAGGACACATTGTAGATTGCCTGAGCTTTCGACCTTCTCAGAGGACTTCTTCAAGTAAGACTTATATATATATATATATATATATATATATATATATATATATATATATATATATATATATATATATATATAATAAACTTGGACAGCAGCAAACAATATAAGAACACATAAAAAGATCAATCACACGTTATTTCCTGATTATTTCGACGGAATTCAGCTCCGTTTTCATCGGAAGTCTATTTCTTCCGATGAAGACGGAGCTGAATTCCGTCAAAATTATCAATAAATAACGTGTGGGTGATCTTTTTGTGTGCTCTTATATTGTTTGTTACTGTCCAAGTTTGCTATTCAACACTTCCGTGTTACTTCGAAGAAATCATATATATATATATATACTACCTTGATCAAAAAGTTCCCGGAATAACCACCGTGTGGCGCTCCCATCGTTCCGATTTGAGTTCTGTTTTTTTTGTTAAATTGGTACATCTGTTGTTGATATTCCCTTTAAATCTTAGTGTCGTAACTTGACATTTGCAAAAGTTACGTAGCCAAGAGTACATCTATCTCTGTGTGTGTTGGCGATTTTTTACAATTTCAGAAATGGATTTAAATTTGCAACAACGAACTTGTATTAAATTTTGCGTAAAAAACGGATTTAGTGGCGCACGGACGTTGGAAATGTTGGAAAAGTGTTTCGGCAACGATTCTCTAAAAAAAACGGTCGTTTACCAGTGGCACGAGCGGTTCAGAAGTGGTCGTGAGTCAATCGAAGATGATGAACGCAGTGGCAGACCATCGACATCGAAAGTCGGTGAAAAAATTGATAAAGTAAAAGAAATGTTGGTCAATAACCGCAAATTAACCATCAGAGAAATAGCGGAGGACTTGAACATTGCCTATGGATCCGCCCAAGACATTGTGGTTAATGATTTGGGTTTCCGTCGTGTAGCAGCAAAGTTGGTGCCAAAAGACCTCAATTTCATGCAAAAAAGAGACCGTGTCGACGTCGCAAAAGACATGATTTGCGAGGCTGAATCCGATCCCACATTCATCAAAAGGATCATTACTGGAGACGAGACGTGGGTTTATGAGTACGACACGCAATCCAGACATCAGGCAAGTGAATGGCGTTCACCAAATGAGCCGAGACCAAAAAAACCACGTCGTTTTCAGTCAAAAAAGAAGGCAATGCTGACGGTTTTCATGGATTACAACGGTGTAGTGCATCATTAATTTTTGCCAGAAGGCCAGACAGTAAACAAAGAGTATTATTTGGGCGTTATGAGACGTTTGCGTGAAGCAATTCGCCGAAAGAGACCAGAAATGTGGGCAGAAAACTCGTGGATTTTGCACCATGATAACGCACCGTCGCACAGTGCTATCATTATTCGTAATTTTTTGACGAAAAATGCAACAAATGCCATCCAACAGCCACCGAATTCACCTGATTTGGCTCCCTGTGACTTCTTTCTGTTCAATCGAGTTAAAAAACCATTACGGGGAACGCGTTTTAGCAGCCGAGAGGAAGTAATGGAAAAATCGCAGGAAGCACTGATGGACATACCGAAAACCGAATATAAAAAATGTTTCGAGGATTGGATCAAGCGCTGGCATAAGTGTGTTGCAGTCGATGGGGATTACTTTGAAGGGGACAATATAGATTTAGATAAAAAAACTTGTATTTTTAATTTTCTGAATAAATTCCGGGAAATTTTTGATCAAGGTAGTATATATATATATATATATATATATATATATATATATATATATATATATATATATATATATCATGGTTTTCATCATGTATATATATATATATATCATGGTTTTCATCATGTATATATATATATATATATATATATATATATATATATATATATACATGAAAACCCTAAATCTCATAATTAGAAATAGGCTTGATGGATAAGAAAGAATGAAGGCAACCTAACGCTCATTTTGAAAGCGTTTTCAGTTTTCAGACATCTGTTCTTTTCCGGTGCAAGGGCCTCCCTCCAATTTGCCCCCCCCCCCCCCGGTAAAAACCGCCCTTTCACTTGAATCTAACAAACTAATTTTGCGAGATAGAGAAAGAAGGAAAGGTAGCCTTTCATTTGCAACTCAGTGGATGTCATCAGGTTGCCTATTTAAATGTTCGACTGAAACGTTTGCTTTGGAAGGAAGATCATTTAGCTCGAAAACGGGGCATAAAATTTGGGCTGTTTTTGCTCCAGGGGTAATTGACTATGGTTGGCCATTGTTTTGACCTTGGTAACATTGACTCCCAAATGAAGTTTTTCGATTTTCTGTTCGAATAGTTGAGTGTTCCTTGCTAAGTCAGTTGATTCTTCAGTAAGTAAATCGCAAAAATACAACATCTTTGGAATGTTTCACGATTCGAGCGGCGTTCCAATCTCGTAGCCAGCAGCCGCTTGAATGGCGCGTGGCTGCGTGTCGCGTGCCGTTGATTGGCTCAGCGACTATCACCTACGTTAAAAGTAAATATCGTTACCAATTTCGTCATCGATCACTTACTCTGAATCGTATTTCTTTCCGATGAGAATTCAAAATGACACTTTACTCAGAAATAAAACGTCAACTTTTCTTCAGGTTATACAAATACATGTACATGGCGTATTTATGAACCTGAGTGAATTTGCGATGTGATGACAAGTGACATTTTTCCTCATTATGGTAAAGAATTATGGATGTATCTGATTGCTTTGCTATCCGGAGTGATGCATATTTTTAACTGCAAAACTAAAAGGAAATTTAAACGTTGAATGAGTGGGATAAATTACATCTTACTGTTACTTAAGCATCATTTAGATCTTAAGGATGAATTGTGGGCGTTAACTTCTACCTAATCACCCTCGCAGTCTAAAAGATTTAAGAGGCAAGTGTACACGGCTAATAAAGTGAACAGAATAAGGTGAACCGTTGCTCATACAACATACTTCTCATGGCATGAATGAAAAGCGCATGCACCGAACAAGGACTTTGTAGGTGTTAGCGAAAGATATATGGAGACTGGATTCAATGGGCCATGGAGACTCGAATGTCGGCTCGGCCACCGCAGGGGCTCGCGGGATCCGCGCAGTGGCACCGCTGCCTCCTTCCGCCTCTCCCCGCCCGGGCTCTCGGCTCGCTACAATCGGCGAGCGCAGGGTTTGATTTTTTATTTACTTTGCAACCGCTCAACGTGAGCTTTTGTTGGCCATTGCCGTGAGGGATTTTGGCCCTTGGGCGATTAAGCATTGCGTCGATGACAGAATAGGTCATTTCGATAGTCATGGGAATAGGGTTGGTGAATGGGAAATTAATTGTTCATTCGTTGAAATTGAAATAGCAGTTTAAGGTTTGCCTAGTTGCTTTGAATGACGCCTCCGGAGTGACCTCAGAAACGGTGTTGCTTCATGGAGAGTGAATCCAATCGGGGTAATTGCTTCCGTGAGTGATTAATTCGATTCGGAACTGTTCCTCCTCCTTTCCGTTCCTCAACTGCAACATGGAAATAAAAGCTGTGATTGATGAATTATCTCGTTTCAAATAAGTTTGGGATATATATCCTCCGTGGCATTCTCACAGTTAACATGAGGCGATCAATCTTAACGAATGTTGTCGATATAAAAACTTTGTATGTAATTTTCCACTTCCAGGTTACGTTTCTCGATTTCAGGTAGGAAAAATACCAATACAAAATTTCCACCGCGTTTTAAATGTCTCTAAGACAAGTCTCGAAACCTCTACATGTACGTGTCCATCTTAATCTGCACCATACAATTTGATCTGCCGTGGTTAGTACTAAACCCACTTATTTCATAATTAATGTTCTGAAGTCAGGTTTATCTAAAGATTTTGTAGCACGAAAGATATTTAATCGAATCTTTACATTCCATTTCGATGTTCCCGATGCAGTAGGCATTTTATAAGGAATACATCTTTTTCCAAAGATTCATCACTCAGCCTTTTTAAAGTTAAATTCTAATTGCCAAGTGTCGCACCAGCGTTGTATAGCATTGAGGACATCTGACAAAGTTGCTGTGTCCTCAGAATCACGGATATCATGGTTGGCCACTGCATCCTCGACAAATAAACGTATCTTACCAGTGACTACGGGGTCAATGTCGCTAACGTAAAGTAGGAATAAAAGAGGTCTGATGACGCTTCCCTGGGGAACAACTGAGGTAAATTCTACTGCATTTGAGCTAACTCAATCTATCACTGCCCTTGGCACCCGGCCATTCAAAAAGTCTTTAATGCAACCCCGGATATTTTTATCTATGCCATATGCTTCTAGTTTTGCGAGTAGTTTACTATGAGGTGCTTTGTCGAAGGCTTTCTTGAAATCTAGGAAACCTGCGTCCACTTGAACATTGCTCTCTCCCGAACTATGGCTATCATGAGCAAAAACTTAAGTTGTCTCGAAGGATCTACCTTTTCGGAAACCGTGATGATTTTTCATTAATAATTTCTGATTATCGAGGTTTCTAACGATCGAACTAGCAACTATATGTTCCATAACCTTGCACGAAATGGATGTGAGGGTAATAGGTCTGTTATTGCTCGATTCCGCCTTGTCTCCGTTTTTAAATATTGGTGTTACGTTATCCGTTTTCCAATTTGTGGGAACCTTGTCATTTGCCAGCGATTTCTTAAATATTATTCCTAGATACGGCGCAATTACAGCATTGTGATTCCTTTTGTTTCATATCATCCCTACTTGTAACATATTTTATCTTGGCGTAACATAGCCTTTGACGTCGCACTGCTTTTCTAACATCCGCGTTGTACCACCTAGGTTCCGTGTTATCTTTTATCAATTTACTGGGAATGAACTAGTTGATTGCTGAGCGAGTGATCTCAAAGAAGTGATTCCACGTATGAAATGGGATGAGAATAAATGTAGCCAATACAAAAGCGTATCGTTTTTGAGACAGAAAGGTAGCTAAATGTACTTAAATAGGCATTCGTTATCCTGAGCGTGTGGAACTGTTAACCTATTTTTGAAGTGTTTGGGATGAAAATGGTAAAATCACTAGGAGTTTAAGGGTAAGTATTGTGTTAGGGATAGGAGAGTTTACGAGGAAAGGAGATTTGATGATGTCTCAAGGGGCATTTCGAATGCGACACGAAGGGGTAGGTCACGTTAAATACGCCGAGTCTTACCAAAAACATCGTGTTTTATACAACCTCAGGCACATTACACCATTTCCATAAGTATAAGCAATTAAAATATTATGGATGGCTTGGTAGCCTAACGCGAGAACGGACAACATTTGCATGGGGGAACATTACCTCGGACCGGGTAAAGGCAGGATAGACGGGGTCACGAGAGTCGTAACCCAGGCAGGGCCCTCATCCAAAGGAAAGGTCCGACGAGGAGTGCGGGAGCGGTGAACGCTGTCACAGACAATGTAACACAGGAAAAGCCCTTGTCCGTAGGAAAGTAAGCAATAAAGACAAGATAGACGCGGTCACGAAACTCGTAACTCAGACAGGGCCCTCACCCAAAGGTGAGTCAGCAATAGGGCAAGCTGTCGCGTCAAGCGCAAAATAGCCGAATCCGCGCGTCCTACCGGTCACCGCCAGATAAACAACTGACTACATTTCGCCCCGCGACAAAGGCCTTTATACCCAACTTAAGAATTAAGAAACGGCTCATCAAGCACTTGATATGGAGCTTGGTTTTGTACGGCACGGAAACATGGTCATTGAAGAAAGATAGGAAAGGTGAAATGAAATGCAAAGAAAAAAATGAGGAAGTGGTATGTAGGGTGGGTGAGTAGAGAGGATTGGTGGGAAAAATCATAAGGGAACAGGAAAGCTGGATGCAGAGCATATCGATTGATAATGTGCTCGTTAAGACTGTGATTGATTGTAGGATGTTAGGCAAACAAGGAAGGTGCAGTAATGTGATTGTCCTATTGGGCGAAATGAAGGGTGAGAAGAAGTATGCTGATTTGAAGAGGGGCTTATTGTGGAATAAGATGTCTGTTTTACAGTCCCGACTTGGCTCCGCGCAACTTTTTTTGTTTCTCCGACTGAAAAGAGAGCTGAAAGGAAAGCATTGGGAGACAGTGGAAATCATCAAAGAGCATGTTACAACGTTCCTGAGAAACATTCCCGTCGAGGAGTTTCAGAGTGCCTTCCAGGCGAGGCAGACAAGTCTCCGCAAGTGTATTGATGCAGGGGGAGAGTATTTTGAAGAATTTTAAGCATTTTTACAAGTAAAATCAATAAAATATTTTTCCCAGAGAACGCGCACTACTGTTATTGTGGGCCCTTAATGATCCACTGAACATCAGTTTTTTTTTAATTCTCAAACCAAGTCATTACGACGACGAATTTCGCAACGTCTCTTGCGATCATCACCATAGAACCGCGAAAAAGAACTCTGGGATTGGATTTAAACGCGTCAACCTGCTTTTGCTAACTGATCTATATTTTCTAAGAGTTATTCTTTAGTTTACTCAGTAATGTTCATGCTAACAATACAAATTTCGAGTTGTTGTTATAATCAACTGTTGAAAAATGCTCAAATTTCAAAGGAGAACATGTCAATGAAATGCCGAAGCAAAATGGTAATGGGAACGAAACGTAGTTCATGTTACAACACTCCTCGCCCTGTTATGTTGTACTTTCCCTATCCCCCTTCCCTCTTTTCGTCTTTCCCCCTTTCATCTGCACCCCTGTCCCCAAATGCCCTCATTGGCCATACCTCATTCCCACGCCAATTGCCTCTCAAAACACATTATCTGCCCTTTGTCATGCAAACAATGCGCTTCATTTTACATAGACGAATGCATTCCCTCCTTGTCCATTCGAATAAACAATCACCGCTCCTTTCTTTCTCCCTCTCTGTCTCTCGAATATATATACATATATTATATATATTTATATAAATATATATTTATTTATATATATATGCTATAATATATAATCCCTGTATTTTCTATATATATATATATATATATATATATATATATATATATATATATATATATATATATATACAGGGGAAGGAACTGGCCCCCCTACCCTGATGTGTGAATTTCACACGCCGTCGGGCTTAGTACTGGGTGAACTCTACCATCACCTACCAAACCGACCTTCGGGTTAATCACTGTGTTTATGGTTTATATATACATATAGATGATTTCGTCGAAGTAATACGAAAGTGTTGAATAACAAACTTGGACCGCAACAAATAATATAAGAACACATAAAAAGATCACTCACACGTTATTTCTTGATCATTTCGGCGGAATTCAGCTCCGACTTCATCGGAAGAAATAGAAGTAATCATTATATATATATATATATATATATATATATATATATATATATATATATATATATACATACACATATATATATATGTATATATGTATATATATATATATATATATATATATGTGTGTATATGTATATATGTATATATATATATATATATATATATATACATATATATATATATCCACTTATTTTTTAGACCAAACCTATACAAGTACTTTTGCCTTTATTGACCAAGAAGTAATATTCTTTTCTCATCTGCCAGAGTTTTGTTCCAATTGTGTAAATTTAGATTACCTAGACTAGGCGACTCTCGTTCTTGACTGTGTGCTTCCATTTAAGCCTCCTTTAATCTCATGCAGTTGCAGCATTAATGTTGTAATCGGACTGTAGGAAACAGTTTCATTTTAAGCTTTTCAACCATACATGTAGCTGGTCGACTGTTTCGGTCTTCAATATGTACATTATATTGTCATTCATTACATTCTAATAAAGAACGAAAGTAAATTATCTAATCACAAAATGTATGCAGAGAGCAGTGTTAGGACAGTGAGCCCCGCGAATACATGTCGTGCAGAGGGCCGTGGATTCCATTCCAGGTTATCACTCTCATTTTCTTAAAAGACGGAAAAGAAAACTACCGCCGAATGTTGGCTCAAGGGAAGAAAATGAATTTCTAACGTAAATGTGGGAATTCTGCATGCCTCACTGCTTATTTATAGGTCAGACACATCTTGTGAATCAAACACCAAACGAATACCAAGCACAAATCTCCCGGTTAATTATTATGGAGAAGCTGTGATATTTATAAACATGTGACCTTGCCCGCAAATAACGAAACTAACGTGGGTGACCTAACATATCCTGCCACTCGCCCTTGCGTCGGCGTGCGAGGTATTATGTAGTTGTTGATCAGTTCAAAAAGACAAAACGCTGATTACAAAGTTACGAGGGTAGGCTAAAAAGTAATGTACACATGCTTGTAGAGAGCGAACGAAAACAAATGGCAAGATCGGGCAAAAAAGACATTAAAGTACAATTCTTAAGTTTCAAAATCATATATTTATTTTTCTACATAGTCATAGGTAAGGCTAATACATTTCTCCCAAAGTGTAACAATTGTTTTCATTCCGTCGCTGAAAAACTCTTCCGACTACTCTCGAATCCAGGACTTGACAGCTGCCTGCCTACCTCATCCTCCGAAGCGTAATGATTACCCTTGAGGTGTCTCTTGAGTTGAGTAAAAAAATCGGGGGAATAAGGAGGGTGTGGAATCGGTTCAAATTTTAGGTTTTGCTGAGTCTCTCCAGTTGCGCGCGAGGTGTGTGGACGAGCGTTGTCATGTTGCAAGATTATTGGCGCCAGGCTGTCTTCAACACGACAAACTCCTTCCTTGGATATTCCAATAAGGTTTGCGATACGCTTTTGAGTGATTCGCCAGTCATTTTGAATAAAATCTTCGACGACTTTGCGACGTTTAACATCTGTGGCAGTGACCGGACATCGCTGCGTGTTTCATCAACAATTATGGCTTTTCCAGGTTCGCAACCACGTAATTTTACTACCCATCGATCTACATTAGACCTATCAACAGCATCGTCACTATGAACAGACTTTAAACGACGATGAATCTCAGAAGGAGTCACTTTTTCAGCAGTTAAAAATTCGATAACAGCAAGCTGTTTAGCTCGCGTTGACATAGCACTAGAACGTCTCCATACTTCCGCTTCTCGAAATACACTTGATGAATGAAACAGCTTCAAACCTGCGCATGCACGTTGTGGGGGAATGTTACTTCCACATGCCACCGGGAGTGATTCTGAAGGTCATTTTGTCTTGTCCTACCACCTTCCTCAAAGGAAGGAAGAAAACGTTTGATGTTCTTCCTTCCGGTGAGGAAAGTGGTAGGACCATCGAAAAATTGAAAAAAAAACTTTTTTTGTGTTTCTTTGGTTTCATATCTTCTCCACGTATGTGACCGACCTTATATTCACTTTTTTGGAAATTTGTATAAACAGAAAAAGGAGCTGAGATTGACTTCTTCTCGATGCATATGTTTTTTTTTAACATTTACGACAGTAGACTGTTAATAGTATCAGACGTGACTTCGTGGTAAATATCGATAACCATGACAAAATATAATTTTGTATTTCCTACATTTATAGCGGAACGCGCAAATTAATTTTTTACTGTATATTTGACTGCCGTAATTGAGTTTTTGAAATAATAGCTCCGAAATAGTAGCTTGAAGTAAAAGTGACGAGTTCTTGAAATAATGGCAATAAATCCGCCTCCGCCAGCTGGGGCGTGCCACATTCCCTACCTGTGTCTTTAGGGGCGGAGGTTGTAAGTTACATGTCCATGTGGTAGCATAGTTTACCCTTCTTGCTTTTCGATTCTAATTTCCACGTTGTTGGATAGATTTGTGTGTATGTGTATGTTGGTTGATGGTACATGTATATGCATGGGTGGCTTGAGAATTTTTCGCATGAATATATACGCCCCTGCGGGAGTAGCTTTGCATAAATGTGTTGGTTTTGCATTTCTCTTTTACGGGTGGTGACCTAGCAACCCCTGCCACACACCCCTGCGGTGGCTTGCGGAGTATTATGTATATGGAGATGTAGATAGCTAGCTCCTAAGACCCGTGGGCTATGAGATTCAATACGCGTCTTGCATTTAAGAAGAACAGGTTTCGTAAGTGGCCTGTAAAATATTCCCTCTCTCCCCTTTTACGCATAGGTTTCCCGACAATTGGAGTCAAGGAGAGCGGCAGTTAAGAGAGTGACTTGTCGGCGAAGGGGAAGTCAGTTTCCAGAGCGAAAGGGGGGCTCTCTCTTGGCTCACCGCTCTCAAGAGGGGAAAGAGACAAAATACATTGAGACAAGGGCAACCACCTCGAGGGGGAGAGGGTGCTGGTCGACTGTTATAGGGTCAGGAAAAATATGACCGCAGGAAAGAGTAGAGAAAGAACCCCGAGTCGCTGGACGGAGGCTATTATTTTTTCCCATAGCATCCAGGTGGCCGATGAAACTCCCAAAGCCACGCTCCCCTTCGCCAACTCGTCCATTCCGCTCTCTAAACATCTCTTTCTCCGTTCCATTCATATTATCGACCACCTCCTCTCCTCCTTCCCAATCCTCTTCTCAGGGAATGTGACGTCGAGAAAACCTTCTTGGCGGATTCCTTATATGTTTGCTTGGTCTCTTCCAAGGTATTACAAATGGTCTGGATGAGACGATAGAGAGGGGGAGGGTTGTGGGGTCGGTAGTGAATGGGGAAGTGAGCGCAACAAAACCGTCCATCCCTTTCGTAAAATGAACATGCATTGGGGGGAGGGGGTTAGGCGCCCCCGCCCCACATTCCCTCTTCACCCGCCTCTCAGACATTCTCTGCCCAGGCTCTAGTTTGTGCTCCCCGTCCCAGGAGTAACAAAACTTTCCACAAACCCGAAGCATGTTTCTTTCCACCTGTCTTGGTTTATCGTCACCTGCCTCCCTTGCACCACCCATCCAATGCGTACTCACCCACGCGTCCGTCTTCTTACTGCCATCTCATGTCATCTCCATCCAGGCCAACCAACATCTACCGCTTCCCTTCATCGTTCCTCCACGACCATGGATCGTTCATTCCCTGGTTATGTCCAATTATTGAGTTTCCTTGAAAACAGAGTCAATGGACGCCGGTTTCCGTGGAGATCCGCTCGCAAATGTCATTTTTCTACAATAAAAACACGTTGTATTTATACCTCGATCGATATATGGCGATGGCGTCGGATGATGGCAAAATGGCATGAACTCCGTATTGTAAAAAATATACGTATTTTTTATTTGTTAATATTACTAAAGCAATTCAAATCTACGAATCATGGAGTGCAACATCAGATTCCAAATAATAAAACCGGGAAAATGGTTGATGAAAACTAACTTAGACGCGAACGACAAGAAAGGATTAGGACGGCAGGCTGTAGAGAAAGCCATTATGAGAGGATTATTATTGCGTAATTAAACGGTTTTAATGGATTATGGATGGGCACATTTACCAAATAAATATTTTACTTCTCCTAACAAAACACAACCCAACATCCTACTCTAAAACAAATCCTTCTCCATCTCCGTATTCTTCCTTCCTCACTTCATCCCTCCCAGCATCACTATCTAATTCCTGCCCTTTCCTCGTTTGCCTAACGTTCTGCCCTCTATTAAAGTCTTCAATATCCCATTACCAATCAGAACACACTGAATCCATTTTTCCGGCCAACTTACGATTTCTCACAACAATCTCATCTCTTCGCCCATCATACCTAGCACTTCCTCATTTGTTTCCCTTTCGGTCCATTTCACTTTCCCCATCTTCCCCCACACCCATATTTCAAAAGCCTCCAATCTACGTCTATCATTGTATCAGAATACTAAAGGTGATTAAGCGAGAGCAGGAACCCCCTCAACATATCATGCTATTTTATTGCATGTTTTTTTTGTATATGCTTCCGCAATAAAAAAGGAAAGTGTGATTGAGAAAACTCCTTCAGCGCCTTTCCTTATTATTATTACTATCTTCATGATTAATTGACCATGATTCCGCTCCATATCAAAGTTTAGAGGAGCCTTTTCTTAACATCCCTGTCGTCAACTCCCTCCTCCTTGTGAAAGCCTCTTTGCCTAGTGCAGTTATTTTCCTTAAATCCCTACTACTTTGAACATGTTGGTCAAAAACACTTACAAGATAAGTACCGTTCAACTTGCTCTAGCTTTTGCCCTTCTTTTTCAATGTTTAGCTTAGTCTATTGTCTTTCTGGAAAATCGCACAACCTTTGTTTTACTTATATTGATTATCACTCCATATCTATCGCATTGATTTGCCAATTCACTCATCAATGCTTGCAACCCCATAACAGACTGATAAACGAGAGCTTGGTCATCAGCATACCCATCTGATTTTACTAATTCCCCACTCTTTCATTCCCATTTCCACTTCTTCCCATGCCCCATTAATAATTTCCTCCATATATGTATACGTTAAATAGCACCGATGATAATGGACAACCCTGCCTTACGCCTCTTCCTAACACTGCCATTTGGGCTCTCCATCCCCGACTCACACCTGAGCAGTCTGAGATATGTACAGGTTGCGGATTATCCTCCTATCCCTCCAATCTATTCCTATGTTCTTCAATTTACTCATTAGTTTTTCCCATTCACTTCATCAAACGCTTTTTCGAAATCTACGAAACAGGAAAATACCTCCTGGTTGTATTCTATATTCCTCTCGATTAATAATCTCATTACTGCAATGGCATCACTCTACCTCTCCCCTTCCTAAACCCAAACTGATCATCCCCTAAGTAATCATTTGCCCTACTTTCTATCCTTTTTTTATGATCCTGAGAACAACTTTAGCTGCGTGGGATATCAAACTTATCGTCCTGTAGTCCTCACACGATGTACCCTTTACCTTTTTCGAAATAGGAACTAACACTGATCTCACAAAGTCTTCCGGCCAGATTCCTTCCTCATAGATACTACGAATCAGTCCATATGGTCTTCCCCTCCCACATTTTCCTAAGCATTTCAGTAGTTCCGCAGGAATGTTATCCATCCCACGGCCTTATTTACAGGTTTGTAGCCTGTAGCTTCATCTCCCTTAATGCCCTTTCTATCTCATCATCGAGTATACCTGGACCTAAGCTATCTTCTTCTACGCCATGTTCCTTTTCAATGTCCAACTTTTTTGGTCTAAGTTCTTTGCTATACAGTTCTTCTATATATTCCTTCCATCTCTCTTGGATCTTTTTCTGTGTCTATTGTCTTATCCGCTTTATCTCTAACTGTTAGCATAGATCTTCCCTTCTTACTTCCCGATATTGTTTTAACCTTCTTCTATAGCACACCAATTTCACCCTTCCTATGTAAATTTCCATATCCTTGCACTACGTCTTCCACTTTGCTTCTTTTGCATTGTTTGTAATCCGTCTGAGTAAATTCATTAACTCTTTTTCTTCATTATTCCCAGCTCTGTATTTATATCCTTTCATCTATCTAACTGATCACCTCATCTGTGATCCATGGTTTCCTTGCCCTTTTTCTATTAACAGTTGCAATGTTTTCTTTTGCGACTTTCGATATCCCTTTTCTGATATTTTTCCATTTTCCCTCGTTGTGAACAGCTCTTTTCCTTCATTAATGATTTTCTCTACAGCTTGCTGATATTCTTTCCTTGTCATTTCAGTTAATGCTTTTACAATCCATTTCCTAACTCACCTTCCCTGACTTATCTTTTTGAAACGGATACTACACTTCATAACAATTAAATTATGATCAGAGTCCGCATCCGCTCCCGAGAAGCTGTGCGAATTTATCGCACTGTTCCTAAACCTGTGTCTAACCAGAATATAATCTATCTGAAACCTTTCTGAGTCACCTAGTATTTTCCATGTATACCTACGCCTTTTGTGGTGTCTAAACCAAGTGTTGGTGATGACTAACCCTTGTCTCCTGCAGAACTCAACTGCTTTCTCCCCGCGGTCATTCCTCTTGCCTAAACCGTAGTCCCCCACCTCATCACCGTTTCCGTTCGCCTACCAACAAATTCCAATCCCTCATCACTACCATATGTTTCCCTGGAGGAACCCACGCGATTATGTCCTCTAACTGATCGTATATCATATCGACTTCTGCCTCCTTATGATTGCTCGGTGGCATGTACACCAGACCAAGTTCGTCGGTTCTGCTTTTATTTCTACTAGTAATATTCAATCTGTTGCTTGCTCAATGTTGACTGCGCTTCTTAATATTCCCTACCCGTTATGTTACTCTATCTCTGTCATCAATTCTCTCCTCATCACTAATCTTCATTAATGATAAAGGCTTTGCACAAAGTTAGACCTGAAGAAACATCCAATTCTCTCCTCCTTGTGAAAGATACTTTTTACGTTCGATGTATTTATATTTGAGGATGACGCCTATGCGTCGAAAATAGTTGTACGGAATAAAATTTAGTGGGAAGAGTGAGTGCACTTTAGTGAAAGAGGGTACTTTAGTGAAAGCTACTTTGCCTAACGCAATTTTTCGCCTGCTTTCCCACTTCTTTTTTCATTTTGAATTTGGTATAAATACGAGGGTTATTGTTGAATTTAGGTCATTTTGGTCATAAAAATATTCATTAATTTGAATGGTTTTTTATTTTCATTTTTTGTTTCGTACAAAACTACTTTTATTTTTACAGAGGTTTCGTTCTCTTCTTAGCATTTTGGGTTTCGCTGAACCTGCCTCTTTAATTCCTCAGCATTAATTACGCCACTAGGGAAATCAACGACATTACAACGGTGGTTGTGAGTTTCGCGTCGTTTACAAACCGTAGTCCACCAAGCAACCCAGAAAAAAGGAAATACCCGCTCGGCGAAAAGTCGGAACTGTAATTTTAAAAAGTCCCCAAAACAATATCGTTGACTCAACATCCTTTGCCTTTTATGATACCTGTGAGTGCTTTCGGTACCTATCTAATTATATATTTTTTATACGCAACCTCTTCTCTAACAATAATGGTTCGTCCATTAAAGCCGAAACTTAACAGCCAACGGCCTAATCGTCAATAGTTGATCTGATCGCAGTTCCTGGTCCATTTGCTTAACGAATAAATCACTTATAGTATTTTTCACAATTTTTTTCGGATGTGGTTTTGTTACGGCCGTTTTAAAGGCCTTGAAGCTGAATGCTTTCTGTTAAAATTATGGTCGATAGTAAATTAATTCTGTGGAAGCCGATGCATCCATTCGTTATGTTATGGAGCGATTGCAAAAGAGTGAAGCTGGAGAGAAAATTAAAACTATGAGTCTCAAGAACATCAGAATTTGGTCAGCGAAAATTTGCCGTTAATTTCTGGTTGTCATTCTCCGAATACGGCGTTTATTTAAAATGGCATGCTGTTAGTATCAATAGGATCCTCACGAACTTAGATTGACTGCCGAATGGATCGCGTGCAGCGTAGAGGAGCTAGATTTGCAAGATATTGTTATGATAAACTTAGTAGCGTATCCAAAATGTTAGAGGAGATAGGCTGGGAATCACTCCCGGAGCCAAGGTTAATTTACAGATTGAATCTCCTGCATGAATTGGAAGGATGTCTTCTCTGTAGCAATCATGCTGAAAATGTATTATTATCCCCATCGTACTACGGTAGGCGAAATCATGCCAGTAAAGTTAGAGAGATTAGGTGTAGAACTGATAGAATTAAAATGCAATTTTTTCCACGAACGGTAAGGGATCATAACAACCTTGCCCGACCGCGTTAGAGGTAAAAATATTCGGGTCAAAATTAATCTGGTGTATTCGCCCCTTGCCACACACCCTAGTGGTGGTCTGCAGGGTACTAAAAATACAAAATACAAAAACGATTTCATCTCCATCCAAATAAAACCCCGCAAGCCGTCGCAAGAGCATGTGACTGGGGGTGCCAAGTCACCAGCCATTCTACATACGATACATATATTCTTACCATTAACACTTGCACCTGGCATCCCGCGATTCACCAAAACCCAGTGGAGAGGGGACGACCGAATACCAATCATGCAAAATTCCTACACACACACATATATATATATATATATATATATATATATATATATATATATATATATATATATATATATAGGAATATGCATTCTATGTATTTCTTATCCTCTTTGTGCAGGCGTAGGGATAACTAAAATAAACACAAAGAGGATAAGAAAATGCGTTAAAAGAGGGCAGTTCCATAATGAAACCTACTAAATGAGGATCCCATACAATTGTAGCATAGCCAAGTTGTTGCCTAACTGCCCAGTGCCCTCGCGGGAATATCCTCTGGTCCGGATGATTTATTACTTTTAATGTATTGCAATTGTTTCGTGATTTCTTTGCGCATAATTCTAATGTCATCCATCTTGGCGATAGGTGTGACGTGGCCTTCACTGGGTATCTTTCTGTCATCAGTGTGCACGCTTTGAAAGAAACGATTGGAAACATTCGCTTATTGGGTGCTGTCTGCATGTATATTGCCATTACTGCTTTTGAGGGACTATATGGTTGGACGTTTTCCCTGCAATTCCAGCACGTATGACCACAATTCCTTTGGGTTATTCTCCAAGAAATCGCACAGATGTTTTCTCTTGAAATTTATTATAGCGCTTTGCATTAGTGTCTTTGTTTCCCTGCGATGTGTTAAGTACTTTTTTCGTGCACTTTCAGAAGTCGTTCCTTGGCTGTTTTTCAGTGTTTTTGTATTTCGAGTGTAATTTCCTTTGTTGTCTTAAAACCCTTCTAACCTCCGCGTCTCGTACCATCGCGGTTCTTTACTATCATTTGTCTTATTGGTAGGGATATATTTATTTTTTTATGCTCAATTAAATCCAAGAAATGCTTCCATGTAGCCTCAGTCCTAGCGTTGAGCGTTTTCGTAGTGTTTAATTATAGGCATTTACTAAGACATATGGCTAAATCCTTGAAGTTACCATTCTCGAATAGATATATCTTTCGTCTTGGTTTAACAGTTCTGTTTACCTAAAAAGATGATTACGTAACAATTTCTTGATGGTAACTTATCACTTCCGTTACACATGAATGTTTGACCATTTCAGGATGGTTTATTAAGTAAAGATCTAGAATGTTGTTCCCCTAGTTGGTGATCTTATTATTTGGCTCATCGTGTTGACGGTGAGCATATTATGGGTAGCCTTGCATGAATCGCGGTTTCTCGCATTAATATGCAATGAAATGCAGTACCTATCCCAGTCCATTGAAAGAAAATTGAAATCACTCCCTACTTTTATATCGCTTTTCGTGTTTTTGCGTATAAAATGCGCTATTTGATTATTTAAATCCTTTATCGCATCTGAAGTACAATCGGGTGGCCGGTAAAAATGGGCATACGTGTTTCTGGTAATTTCCCCCTATTGTGCACCAAACGCTATCAATCTTGTCATCAAATGTTTGCGCATAACTTTTAAAGTGTTTTTAATGGCAATGAACACTCCTCCTCCGTTCCTATTACTCTTGTATCATCCGGATATACTGTAACCTTGGGAAAAATTTCACCGTCAATCACATCCTCCGTAAGCCAGCTCTCCGTTTCCAAAACTATGTCCTCATCCTAACTTCGAAATATACGTTCGACCTCGGCTCTTTGTTTTTAATACTTCGACAGCTTAGTATTATTATGTTGATCTGTTCCTCGACATCTCTACTTCCTTTATTTTTCGTTTAACTTCTTGACCACGAGTGTAGAGAGGGTTTTCATTTACATGATGCACTTAACTAATTGCTACGTCTTCTTTTTCAAACTGGTTTTGTTTCCCATGCGTTTTCCCGTCTATACTGTTATAGCATTCATTAGCAACTGCAGAATTAATTCTACAAATCGCCCTAATTTGAAGCTTATTGTAATCTATTTCCGAATTGATAAGCTTTGGCGATTTTATGAGTGACACACTAAATGACCTATTCTCTATCCTAAAAAAGGCCCACAGTGGTGGAGTATCCTATCCGCTACCAAACTCGCCGCCTCCGTTGTGTAATGGACCCCAGATCGGTTCAGGGGAGTCCTGTACAATCGGAGAGGTGGCTTTAGATCGACGGAGGCTACCTGTGTGTTTGGGGGCAGAGAGTATCAGTTGCATATCCATGAAATAATAGAATATCCCATTCTTAATTTTCAGTTCTCCGTGGCCTGGCTTGTTTTGTTGGAGACCTTTTGTAGAAATGGTTGTGATTCATTTTAATTTTCTCTTTCCGCATAACAATTGATTATTTTATTGGGCGAAATAAATCTTGTTTTGAATTAAGTTTTCCTTCAGCATATACATACTAACTTGCTCGTTATATTATAGTTTATGACTGAATATTTTTCCTTCTTCACTTCCTCCCCCATATCCTCCCTTATCATATACCCTTCCCACCTGGTGATTGCACCCCCTGCCACACATATATCTGGTGGATTGCAGGGTATTCATGTGTATGTTGAGTTTTAGAGCCTAGAGTGGCCCGTAAAGGAAATATTCTCGAATTTGCCTCAATTTCCTCTCTCGTCGGAGATCTATTATCCAGTTTTAGCTGCCTGTATGCCTCGTGTCTCCTTAGAGTTACGAATATTTTTTCAAATCTCTTCATTAATTAAAGGATTCCAAGCACTCGAAGCCATACCGTCAACTATAATTCTCAAGGTACGAGTTGCTGGCACAGGGTTGTCTCAAAAGATGTTCATCTTCTGAGGGTGCCTCTTCAAGGAAACACTCAATATTCAGGTCGTTCAACACGGCCGGCGCTGGGATGACCAAGCGGACCCCTGAGGCCGAATGGTGAGGCACACCCCGGCGGAGGGCCGACCTCGGAGAATTATTTTTTTATTTTTATTCGTAAATACCCTGCAAGCCACCGGTAGGGTGTGTGACAGGGGGTGAATATACACCACAATAATTTTACCCGAACATGACACTACCACGGTCGAACAATGTAATTATAATCCCATATCGTTCGTGGAAAAAATGACATTTTAAATCTGTTCTACACTTATTCTCTCTAATTTTATTGATGTGATCTCTCCTACTGAAACACGATGGGGGTAATAATACATTTTCACCATCTCTGCTAAAGAGAGGCCCTTCAAATTTTTGCAAGAGATCTAATCTGTAATTTAACCTTCGCTCCGCGATTGATTCCCAGCCTAGCTGCTCAAATATTTTGGATACGATACCAAATTTCTCATAACAACGGTTTACAAATCTAGCTCCTCTACGCTGTACGAGATCCAATTCGGTAATTAATACGATTTCGTGAGGATCCCATATACTAGCAAGGGGATCGAGACGGTGCGGTGGTTATCGTACTGGCTTCCCACCCTGAGGGCTCGGGTTCAAATCCCGGCGGTATTGAATATTTTTCAGAGGTATCTCGATCCCTACTTGAGGTGCTTTGTGGAGGGCACTTTGACTGAGTACGCCGTCCGTCGGATGGGACGTCAAGCTGCGGACCCCTTGGCGCCTTTCTTTAAGAGTAGGTTAATGCCGACGCCGGGTTTCTCTCCACCCTTCATCCTTTCCTGTCCATCCCCTATGGCGCAAATGACCTCAGCAGTCGGTCGCCTCCCCCAAATACTACTACTACTCGAACTAGCAACTCTTTGTTCCATAACCTTGCACGAACTGGACTTGAGGGAAATAGATCTGTAATTACTCGGTTCCTCCTTGTCTCCGTTTTTAAATATTGTTGTTACATTGGCCGTTTACCGATCTCTGGGAACCTTGCGATCAACCAGCGACTTCTTAAATAGTATTGCTAGATGCGGCGCTATTTCGAATGCTAGATCCTTAAATATACGAGCGGGTATTTCATCGGGCCCGGAGGATTTATTAGGCTCAATATTTTTCAGCAAACGTTCTATTTCATTATATGAGATTTCAATTGTGGGCATCGGTTGACCGGCACGATTTGGTTGGCTATCGGGGAGTATAAGTACCATAAGACTGTGTATTCTGTGAAATATTAGTGATGACGCTTTGAAAGAAGGAATTTATTCAGTCAGCCTTTTCCAAAATCATGGTTACTTTTTCGCCTTTATCATTTTTGGGTGAATTGACAGTTTAATTTTTCCCTGTACGTCTCTGAGGTATGACCAAAATGCTTTTGGATTCTCCTTCAAATTTTCCGCTAACCTCTCCCTTTTGAATTCCCTTAGCGCTTTCCGAAATTCATTCCTGGCATTCACCCTAGATATCCTGTAATCATAAGTGATCTCATTCTTTTTTTCGCTAGAGATGTCATCCCTCATATTTTTCATATTGGCGCGAAATAGCCTTTCACGTCTTAAAACATCCGCGTTGTACCATCCCGTGTTATCATTTATAAATTTACTGGGAATGAACTTGTTGACTGCTGAGCGCGTGATCTCAAGGAAGTGATTCCACGTATCCTCAGTATTTCGGTGATTACTATATTTCTTAAAACTAGTAAATTGATTCCGTAGCGCGCACTTTAGTCTACTTTGTCCCTTTCTTGAAACGTGAATTTTTCTTTTAGGCTTCTTATTTCGAACCCCATAAAGCGAAAACTGAGCATTTACTATCCTGTGTTCATTAATTCCTTTCATATTTGCTAAAGTTAAGACTTTTTCGGGAATTATTGTGGCTAGCAAATCAAGAATATTATCGCCCCTAGAAGGTGGAGTGACTAGTTGATTCAATGAGTTCAACGTAAAATAATTCCATAGCGATTCGCAGGTACACCACCGGTTTAAAACTACAGGTATATATGCTCCAGTCGTTAGATAGGACATTGAAATCTCTTGCGATTATAACGTCGCGATCATTTTGTTGAGATAAAAAACCTTTTATCTGCTGATCTAATTCTAGTATTGAAATTTTTCTGTTGACTGGCGGTCTGTAAAATACGCATACATGCATACTTCTGCTTTGAGGACTTTTAATTGAGCACAAAACGCTTTCCAAACCATTACCCGGAATTATCTCAGCTTGCTGACGCAAGAATTTTTAACTGCAATGAAGACACCACCCCCGATTCTATTTGTTCTGTCATTTCTGTGACTGGAAAATGATTTTGGGAAAATTTCACCGTCGGCAATGTCGGTGGATAGCCAGCTTTCTGTCCCAATAATTTTATCTGTGCCTGTCCTTTGAATAAGGTGATGATATTCGACTTTGTTTTTTAAATTTAGGTAATTGAATGCCAAAGCAGATAATGTTCCCTTTCCTTTAGTAGACCTAATACTAATATTTTATGCTAACATTTTATTAGGTTTATACTTAATATTCATAAGTAATCTGCGCCGTTCAAGGCTTGACTTTGTGGAACTTATCCATTACGGAAAGAAAAAGCGGAAATTTTAATTTAACTTATTTTTTTAATTTTCCACCCGGTTTTCAATTAATCATGGTCTAAATTGAAAAGATTAGTTAGATTAAATCATGTGGGCTATTGGTAGAATCGTCTTCAATATGGAAAAAGGAGATAACTCTATCAAAATTCTGGGCTTAACGATTCAATTCACGAAAGGGAAACATTAATATTTATCGCTAACCCACCACCACCGATGAAATTATCGCAGCAGATTCATGGCACCCACCCAACATAAGAGAGCAGCCTTGCTTGCTTTAATAAACAAATTGAAAAAAATCCCACTCAAAAAACAATTTTAAAAAAAGAGTTGAACTTGATTAAGCATATGGAATGATTAAGCATTAAGTTGAATGAGTACAAAATACAATCGTTGACAAACAATGAAGCCCGTATTAGGTTAGCTGTATCTCATTCTCAGCATCATTGGTCCCCATCAAATATCCGAAAGAATGGTTCAGATTACCATTCTTGGGCAAAATCTCATTTACTATTTCCTCGTGCCTACCCCTAAATAAATGCAAAATAGTAATTAATAACAACTCAACCCTGAAAACACACCTGTTTGACGCTCTTAAGACTCTTTTCTTCCCACCCCAAAAAGAGCGGCATTTATTCACTCCAATGATATAATTGCCCGCCAAAATATATTGGCAGGGCGGAAAGCAAGTGTCAGCTGCATTCGAGGGAGTGAACACAAATATTGCTCTAGCAGCAATATATATATATATATATATATATATATATATATATATATATATATATATATATATATATATATATATATATACATATTAATGTACCCTGCAAGCCACCGCTAGGGTACACACCGTTTGTATATAATGCTTACTGAATACAGTTATTGAATTAATGGTTCCAAATTACCACTGTCATTTTTATTAGGCAAATGGCTGAATTTAGAAGTATGCATGAATGAATGAATGCATACTTCTAAATGCAAGAATTTCTACCTTGTTTGGTGGTTTATGCCAGGCATACATAAAATTGTAAAAATTACATTTGAACCGCGACTACAGTGCGCTAAATAATGGCGTTTCAGGAAAATGTGTTAAAATATTTTCTTTGAGCGATCCTGTCTGACTGAATCACCGTCATCCTTTCCTCAGGGTACGGCAGTCGCCAGGGAACCAGCTACCAGCCGCCGTCTTCCTCGGAGGCCGGTGACGACGTGTTCTTGAGCGGGTCCCCGGAGAGGCCGGGTGCGAAAAGCGACGGCGTCGCCCTCGGGAACCTTATCCCCGCCTCTGAGGCCAAGCCGCGGCACCGGCATCACCACGGTGGCGCCCAGGAGCAGAAGGCGACCCCAGTGCAGGAGACGACGTCCCCGGCGCCCGGCCAGGTGTTCACGTCCGAGAATTGCACGCTCGTCATGGCGCAGACGGGCAGCACTCCCATGATGCATTGCGAGGTCGGCGACATCGGCGAAGGCACCGTGAGTGGAAGTGACGATTGGAGGGAGAGCGATTGCTGGCCCATCGCGCAGACAGAATTAACCAAAAGAATTGCGGGAGATGCTGAGACAGACAGAGGAACGACATCATCAAAAAATCAAACTATCTGAGTTGCATCGTTAGCTATTTGGTTAATGACTCGGTCGTGCATTGAAGTATCCCGGTTCGAATTCCAGTTGATGCTCTGTGAAATTCCTGAAAAGAGTCAAGCCAATGCTTAATTGAGAAGCATGCCAGCTAGAGCAACTGTCCATTCTTATTTGACTTTCAGATTAAGTTGATGTTAATTTAACGCTCATGGTACTATTTTCCTAATAAATCAAGTAGTTCTTGAATTGAAACAGTTCCAATGGATGGCTTGTTTGCAGCAAGGGGCATTTAACAACAAAACTAATACTTAAACATATATCTATAACATATTGTAAAATACATCTCAGTTATTTCAATGTTAATTATTTGATACATTTATAGACCTTTTTTGGCTTGTGTTTCCTAAATAATATCTAGGTGTATTAATTTCTCTGAGGTGCCAGACTGTCTACATTTGTTTATCCTTTGATTGCGGCAGCCCCTTTCTAGCATATTGTTCCGTAATTAAAATAAAAGTTAAATGGAAATAAGTCAAAATGATACATTGTGAAGGTGTACAAAAACCTTCAGTATGATATGCTTATCATTGCCATAAATAATATGATTAGAGTGATTCTACATTTATTTTCCTCTCAGGTGTCATGGATACGGAGGAAGGACTATCACCTTCTCACAGTGGGGCTCGCCACATATTCCAGTGATGACAGATTTTTCACTGCTCATGTGAGACATGCACAGGTGAGTGGCTCCTAAACAGTATGCCAGCCAAATATGGCATGGAGGCACCTGAGTGAATAATCTGATTAAAACTAGTCTGTAATTTATAATAATCTGGTTAAAATGTGGTATCATCATTGAAATGAACCCCCAGGTGTGTGGATGTCACGTGCCTATGGGCTTAGTATTGGGTGTATTGTATGCACATTCACCTACCAAAATGACCTTCAAACCAGGTTAACTATTGTGTTTATGGTTTTTTTATTTGAAACAAATGCTAAACCCACTGTTATGGCTAAAGGTGAAATGATGTACGAAAATGCAACGCACACAAAAACACTCCAGAGTATAGATACTAGGATATCATCGTATATATGTATTTATGAACCATAAACACAGAAGTCAACCCGAAGATCAGTTTGGTAGGTGATGGTAGAGTTCACCCAGTACTAAGCCTGACGTGTGCAAAATTCACACACTAGGGTAGGGGGGCCAGTTCCTTTCCCTGTGCCGGTTATGGTTTCCCAGGAAGATCTGATACCTGAAAAATCACATAGCATGTGTGGAGATGTGCCTTGTCCAGGATCCTCTGGTCAGTAGTCCAACGCTCTACCCACTGGACTACCGCAACCCGCATATGTATATCTATAAAACTTATGTGGAAGTCTTACAGATGTGAATAATTATGTATATGGTGTTAGCACTAGCAAACAAAAGCACAGAAACATGCAAAAAAGAAAAAAACTCACTAGTTTTCGAATTGTTGGCGGTCAAGCCACCTCTTTCAAGGAAGAGAAGGAAGGAACTGCTGAGAAGGTTAGAGCAAAAGGGGCCAGAGATGCTGGATGGAAGGGGAAGGTGGGGAAAGGTTTGTTAGGGGAAGAGTTGGAAGGGGAATTTTTAGAAGTGTGGGAATAATGTCGAAGGTTTTAGGAGCTGAGGGTGGATGAAAATATCGGAAGATTGGGGTAAATAATATCTAATATTAATACCTGGCTCATTTCAGGATTCACAGAGACTGACAGATAAACCTCTGTGCTATTGTTTTGAGTTTGAGTGGAGGGTCAGAGGGTGGGGGGATGCAAAAATGGAAACACATTAGCTTTTATCAAAGGGAATGTTGTGTTTGGGGGTGCGTTTTGGGATTGGGAGCATCCCAGTCTGGGAAAAATTCTTGCATGAGGCCCCATGGTTTTTGATTCTAATATTTAGGGGTGTTGTACACTGTCCAATATAAAAGGCAGAGCATAGTTGGCACTTCAGAATGTAAACTACATTGCCAGAAGTACATGAGAAGGGAATTTGTGGGAGAGCACTAAAAGACGGGTGGGAGAAGGATGGGGATCAGGTTTTGAAAATAGGACATGTTTTGCATCTAAGTTTATTGCAGGGCCGGGACTGGCTTTGGGACAGGGTGGGAATTAAAGGAATGGATCGATTCATTTGAGGAGATCTGATAATATGGCAGGGCATTTGAAAGTAACAGAGCGACATTTGGGAAAAAGGTTGGCAGTGGAATTATGGTTTTTGAGGATAGGGTAGAGGTCTTTTAGGATTACTTGCAGAGATTCTAGGACAGGAAAGTATTTGGTGCAATTGAAAGAGTTTGGGTTTCTGTGGTGGAAGAAGGTTTGGGAGTGTAAGCATGTCTTCGGATTCTTTTGTTTAGGAGGTATTCAGGATAGCCTTGTTGAAGGAGTGAATGGCATAGATTTCAGAGGAATTTATCAAGGGAGTCGGGGTGATTGCAGATTCTCTGTCCTCTTCTGGTGAGGGAAGAAGGAATGGAGCATTTGATGTGATATGGGTTGCAATGGTGGCAACTGGAATGTAACTGTTGTTTGTTAGTTGGTTTTTTATGTACAAAAGTGTGAAATATATTTTCTATCAATGATAGGTTTACATTTAAGAAGGTGATTTGGGTGGAGGTAACGGTGGAATTGAAACAGACAAAGCACAAAGCATTGAGTTTGGAAATGAAACTTTTCAGGGAATCAGTACCATGTGGCCAGATAAGGAAAAAGTCATCAATATAACTGAGCCACAGTAAAGTGCCATGCCCCACAAGAAAGTCTTGATGAATTGCTTCCGTGTTTCCAGCCTTAGGGTCTTTGAGCATTGTAATTGCCTCTTCTTCAAGAATGCATTCTTAGCTTGGGCTATTCTTCGCTTGATGTCGGTTGAACTTCTTTTGTCCCATGTAATGCTGCTACCCAGGTAGATGAAGGGTTCTACTTGTTCTAGTTTCAGGCCTCGAATTGTGGTATCTGCATTCAGCTTATCTCTTTTACATACATGGATTTTAGTTTTCTTTTTGTTGATGTTCATATTATATTCTCTCAGGACTTGGTCCATTGCACTTGCTTGCAGGTCCTCTTGCGTTTCTGCCACTGCTGCGATGTCATCTGCATACTGGAATATGTCGATTTATTCTCCAATTACCTTGACTCCTTTGGTACCTAATTCTTGTGTTTCTTTTATTGCCTCTTCCAGGTATTCGTTGAATATTGCTGGCAAGAGGTTGCATCCTTTTCTTACTCTTTTGTTTATTTTGTCTTCTATTTTTCTTCCATTTTTCATTTGCATTGTTGTAACCTGATTCTTGTAGAGGCTATGGATAATTCTTCTGTTGTTGTATTGCAATCCAATTGCTTCTAGCATTTTGAACATCTTGTTCCATTTTACGTTGTCAAAGGCATTCTCCAAGTTCAAGAATGCCACATATAATGGCTTATTTACGTGTCTCATTTTTTGGCCAGAACTCTCAAGCTGACAATTGCCTCTCTTGCTCTCAGTTTTTCCTGAATTTGAATTGGTTTTCTAAGAGGTTTCCTTCTATCCTTCCTTTTATTCTTAGCCTAATTATCTGAGTGAGGATTTTTGATGCTTGAGTCACCAGGCTCAATGTTCTGTGTTCTTCACATTTATCCGTTTTTGGTTTCTTTGGTATTGCAACCATTATACTTTTCTCAAATTCTTCTGGTATCTTTCCGCTGTCGTAGTTATCTTTGATTATTCCATAGAGGGCATCATTTGCTTTGACCCCAGGTGCCTTGATTATTTCTCCATTTAGTTTGTCAACTCCTGGTGCCTTCTTAATAGCTGCAGACCCCAATTGCCTTTTCCCATCATGCTTTCCTCTTTAATTAAGCCATCTTCTAGTGGTTTGGGAGCTTGATAGAGTACTTCAATATATTCCTTCAATTTCTTCCCAAAGTCGTCACCATCAATTAGTATTTTTACATTAGTGGCTCGGATGCTTTTGATTTTGTTTTTCTTTCTCAAAATTATCTCTTCACTAGTTTATAAGCCATCTCGCTATTTCCCTTTTTCATGTTGTCATTAATTTCTTCGCAATTTTCTATCCATTCTTCCTTTGCCTTATTCTACTCTCATATGATCTGGTTCCGCCACTGTTTCTAGAGTTCTTCTTCACTCTTATTTCTTGGGTTCTCACATTTTCTTCTTTTGTATATGAGACCTCTTATTTGAGCTGCTATCCATGCCTTCTTAGATATTCCCACCTTACTCACAAGGAGCTCATCTGCAGGTTTGGTAATTATATTCTTCATTTTTTTCCATTGACCCTCAGCGCTGGTATTTTCATCATTTTATTCTTCTTCCATTTCGACAGCCGTGGTAAACTTTTCTCCTACCCTCTTTTCTTTCAGTATCTTCGTGTTCCATCTGGGTTGTTGATTCATTTTCTTCATCTTCTTGTATCGCAGTCTACTGTCCATGATCACCAGGTTGTGATCGCTATTTATATCTGCACCAGCATAGCTCTTATACTTCTTCACTTGATTCTTTAATACCTTCCTGATAAGGATATAGTCAATTTGGTTTCATGCTTTGTCTACAGGCATCTTTCATGTGTATCTTCTTCTCGGATGTTGATCATAGATGGTATTTGCCACTAACATGTTTTTCTCATTGCAGAATTTTATGTTTCTCTCCCACTGCGTTTTGTTTTCCCACTCCAAAGTACCCCACGCTACTTCCCTCTTGCCCCTCACCAACCTCAGCATTCCAATTTCCCATTACTATGAGGTTTTCCATAAGTTCTGCCTTAAACTTTATCATCAGTATCCTCTCATTATATTGCCTGCACGATATTATTTACTTCTGCTATTTCCTCTTCAGTATTTTACCACCCCCTTTTTAGCTTAAGGTATTCATTGAAAGTTTGTCTGTTTCCTGATTTACTGACAACATTTTGTTGCAAGTCTCTTTTTTCCTCCAGTTCGCTGAGGAGAACTATATTTTAGCCAAAAAACGCGTATCAGATGCCGACTCTCGTCTTTCCTTGTTATTTGCTAACTTTGCTCTGTTTGAGTAATATTCTCTCAGTAGCGAGGCCCTTTTTGAATGTGTGAGTGATTATTTTCCTGAGTGATGGTGAGTGTGTCAGCTCTGTTTGTCCCTAGCGTGGAATTTATTTCTGTAACTGTCATGGATAGTTTATATCTGTTCATAAATCAAGGTATCCTAAACGGAGTTCCTTTAGTCATGTCAATGATCCCAATTGGATTTGAGTAATTGGGTCTGTAGTTGGTCACTGGAGAGGAATTAACATTCCCGTGAATGACTGCAGAAAGGTGTTTTGACTGAGGGGTTGTGGTTGGTCACTTTTGGGGAATTTTTTAGCCAACAAACCATCACCACAAAATTTTGTTTTCACTTCGTGAGATCCTACCTGGTGACTGAGATTTTGAAATATATTTTTTGACTATGTTGAGCCAGCTAATTGTGAGAAATTTAAACTAATTTCATATAAATGGATGCCAATCTAGCATGCCCATGTATGGCATTGGCAACAGTCATCTCCATAGTTTACCTAGCTTCAATTATGTTTCTAATCTACAGGACTGGACTCTGCGCATAAGACATGCTCAAGTGAAAGATGCTGGCCTCTATGAATGCCAAGTTTCAACACATCCTCCTACAAGCCTTTTTGTAGAATTGCAACTTGTAGGTAAGATGACTTTTCGGTAAAACCTCTGAATGTTTTTTCTAGTAATTATTCTTTAAATATGGCAACAACACTTCCTGTTTTTACAGTATAAGATTAATGTTATTATATAGGCATCATACATAAGAGTTCTCCATGGGGAATGTGTTTTTATTAGCAAATGCCTGGTTATAGTGTTGGCAGTATTTACTTTGTGATTGCATGATGGTTTGAAGAACTTTCAATTAGAATTCTACAGACTTGTACATTATAGGGCAGAATAAATTTAATATGGGAAAATAATCATTTGAATTAATGGTATGAATTCAAAATATGGAAGTATAAATATGAGAAATATACAGTGGAACCTCCCTAAATGAGCACCTCACACAGCAAGTAACTTGCATTACGAGCAAAAGTATTGGTCATGGAAATAACTTACTGTCAAGGAGTGACTTTTTGCATAATGAATGATGAGGGGAGGAAATTCCTGGATTCATTTTGCACCTTCTACTGCAGTTTGTCTCCAGCAGTAGTTCCATTAGCATCACACATGCAGTATTGTTAGTACTTGTATAGGCAAGGAAATGCATCCTTGCACCTTGGTATAGGCTGTGTCCATCTAAAATGTACCTTAACTGGTGGAATACCAAAATATAATATTTCATGTGTCCAATGAATTTTTACAAAAGTAAATTTGCCAAATATTGATTTCCCATAAAATACCATAATAATATAATGGAACCTCATAATACGAGCATGATCCATTCCTTGATCATTCTCAATAGGCAAAATACTCGTTTAGTGAAACAACTTTTTGCAAATAAATTAATTTAAAATATGATAATGCATTCCATACCAAAATAATTTATTATGTCCAAGGTTTATCAAAGTAAATTATGTATGCATTGTTTAGGATAATAGATGACCTTCACCTTAACTTCTATTTTGGAAAAAGTAACATGTGACCAGGTTTGGTGAGTAAGATGGGTGGAGCATGGCCATCTTGTTCGAATTTTGGTACGAATGTGCTGGCATACTGACATTGTGAAAAAAATCCTTGCAATTCCCCAAAAGTTTGGGCTGTTTCCCCCTTATCCTCTCTCTTAAGTATTTCATAACCCCCAATTATGACTCGGTGTTGACTGTCTGGCCTTAATTATTCATGATGCACAACCCCCTTTGCATCAAAGTAACTATCAACATCAATGGAAAGGATAAATTGAGCTACCTATGGCTTTTCCAAAACTGTCTATACTGAGCTCTGAAGAGTTTTTGAAACCATTGTAACAGGAAAAAAAAACAATAATTTTGAAAAAATTAATTTCCTTATAAACCTATCCAGAAAATGTGCATCTGATCAATAATAATAATAATAATAATTTTATTGGTCCAGCGATCAAGTACATGATATAGGACAAGTCAGAAGAGTAGAATAGAAGATGGCGAGCACACTATAACAATATTACACTCCATCATTAATGAAATCCACAACCTTGTAATACATTTTCTGTAGTAACATTGCTTTAATTTTGGATTTAAAAACGGAAAAACTATTGATACCCTTTAACTCACTGGGTAATACATTGTAAAGTTTTAAACCCATTGAGTTTGGGCCACACAAAGAACTTGTAGTGCGTACATATGGGATATGAAGGTCATTAGAACTTCTTGTGAAGTGGCTGTGTACAGCACTGTTTTTATAAAATTTGGTAAAATTATTGTAAGTATACAATAACACATATAAAATATATACACAAGGAAAAGGTAACAGGCCCAGCTTTCTAAAAATGGGTTTACAAGGGGCGAGTGATTAACTTTCCCCATAAAAAAACACACAAATCTCATTATCCCCCTATGTTTTGTTTGTTTTCCTTTTGCAGTGGTGTAAAAAACCATTTGCAGCTCAAGGAAATATTATTTAATATAGTTAGTCAACATCACCTTTACACTCGAGCAAACATGTCATGCTTATTTGGGGCAGGGGGATGTTTCACCAATCCATTCGGAAGATTGTACTATTGTTTCAATATCATATTCATAAGCCCATGGCTCATCACCTGTTATGATTCTGGACAAGAAGGTTTCATTATCTTCAGCTCGATTGAACAGTTCCTGACGGACTTGAAGTCAATGTTGTTGCTATCATATGGTGAGGCATGAATTTAGTGGCAACTCGATGCATTCTCAAATTTTCAGTCAGAATTTCATGGCATGAACCAATTGTGATGCCACACTCTTTTCCAAGTTCTGACAGTAAAACGTTCATTTGCACTAACAAGATAATTCACTCTCTTGATGGGGGGGGGTCATCAGTTGATGATCTTCCAGAATGCTTGTTGTCTTCCACTGATTGCCCCCCCTTCTTGAACTGGGTAAACCACTCACAACACACGGTAAATTTCATAGCATCCTCTCCATAAATAATTGCAAACAACCAAAAGTTTCCATGAAGGATTTACAGAGTTTCACACCGAATTTCACTGGACACTACTGCTCCTTCAAAGAGCTCATTTCTGCAGATCTGATTTTTTGCCGAACTTCACAAAAACCCATCTACATAAATGGTTGTAATTAATCAACTCAACACCTCCAAGCAGATTGAAAAATAACCAATTAGAGGCAGGCAATTCCGAAAGTTCAGGAACTTTTTGAACAGATCTCATACATTTTTATGTCCGTATACTCTTTCATTCTTCAGATCCAAATGCTTGATACCTTCATGTCCTTATATGTGAATTCTATTCTATATGCTATTCAACCTCTACTGCCTTAATCAAATTATTGAATATAAAGAAAAACTTCAATTGCCGTAATTATGTAACACATTCTGTCATTATTTTGGCCATTTTAATTGTCTTTCAATCTATTAATCTCTACATGCGGTTGATAATAAACATTCTTTTCCTCCTTTACCTCACAGTTTTGCTCTCCATCTTAGTCTTCAATATCCCATTGCCTCTGTGTTTCCAAGATTTCACACAACTATTTCCCTTTCTTCTCATGTATGTACACCTGTGTATCTGTGTCTGTCTGCATGTATGTGCCTGTCTAATATATTTACCTTGCTTTCTTATCCATTAATATCATTTTATTCACTCTTTTATTTTGTATTTCTTCCATATACCCTTAATAAGAATTTTAATATTTAATTGTGGCATTTATATCAAGGTAAAAATTGAAAATTTATGGGTTTTCCAAAAATTGAAGTTTATCATCAAAGCCACAATTTCAGCATGTTGCCTTGCATCACTTTTCTTCCAATTTAATAGAAGCTCAAGCAGAGATCCTTGGAGGACCTGACAAACATGTGAAGAGTGGCAGTTCTTTGCGCCTCACCTGCCTGCTTCGTCGGAGCACCGAGCCACCAGTGTATATCTTCTGGTACAGGGATGATCGGATGATCAACTATGATGCAAATGCTGGGGTGTTGGTACGCCATGGGAGGCATAGCAGTGACTTGGAAATACATTCAGCTAAGCCAGCAGACTCAGGAAACTACTCATGTGTGCCCTCTAATGCTAAACCAGCCAGCATCCATGTGCACATATTGAATGGTAAGTTTTGTAAACTGGACTTGTTTGTCTGTGCAACAGTTTTCTTAGCATGATCCATTGCAATTTCAGGACTAGCAGACTCTTAATCAATGTTTTGGAGTTGGACAGAAAATTTTGGCCAACTTTCTTTAAAATAAAACTTCTCCACTTTTGCTTCCAATTCATCTAGTCATTGGTAGCACTGGTCAATTACTGACTCATTCCATTATTTCATAACTCTTTAATCATGAGATGGGTAAACCTTAACATAGGTTGTGCTATCCCCTGCATTGATATCATCCTCATTAAGAGATATTTTGGCTATGAGAAATGGCACTGATAGATTTTTTTGATAAAGGGATTCAACAATAATACATTATTTGATATTAAATACTCTAGAGAGTGAAGTACAAGCAGTCAAGCATAAACAATATTTTCCAAATCCAGCTCATCCAGACTGAATGCAATTTAATTCTGGAATCAATCCAACTGATCCCATTTACTAACAGTATATTCAAAATGAGGAGGTCACATTATCTATGGCTACCCTTGTACTTGGCTATTCAAAGAGTCTTTAAGCCTGCCTGGAATATTTTTATCCATGCCATAGACTTCTATGTTTGTGAGTGGCTTGATATGTCATACTTTCCATTTTTTTAAGCCTAAAAGATTGCATGTAAACTATGTTTGAATCTTGCTCAGTTTCATTCTTCATACTTTTTTGGGAAAACAATGTAAAATGTATTTCTGCTGGTCATCTGAAGCTGACACCACCGGCCCCATTCTGACCATGTAGGAACCGAAAGGAGTCTATGATCAAGGTGAATGCAAGTGAAATATTCATATTAAACTTGACTTGAAAAGCTTGACCAGCACAGGGCAACAACATTCTCAGACCATTATGTCCTAAATGCACCTGTATTGAGTCCATTCATTAAAACTACTCTCAGATTAATAGAGCTCAAAAACAGCCTGCAAATAAACTGCAAAATTAAATTAATATATTTTGAAAATAAAAAATCTTTTACCAGAAATTTCTCAACAGAATTGTTTAACAATATTTAATGAGTGTTCTAAAAAAACTGACGGTGTACATCACTATGAATCTAGTTGTAAAATGGTTAAGAAATGTAGTTAGTCATAGGGAGCAAGAATGGTACTGTTAAGCATTATTTCTGCATGCAGTCTGCCAATTTTAGAGAAAGGAAATAGTTCCTCTGTGTTGATGAACGAGACACCAAAAGGCAGATTGAACATCTTATGTTTAACTTTAACAGCTTGTGAAACAGGGAATGTATTTTCAACAGTAGTGAAATGTATGCCTCTTTTTGACATTTCGGTTAGCATTTGCCCCATAAACCTTGTAAGCATCCAATGTAAGTTTATTTTCATATCAATGTTTAAATCTTGCATATGAATATGAGAAATTACATACTGTGTAAGTTATATTTTCAATTTCACCAAGTTTTTGTTTGAATATCATTTTGATATATTTATTTCATAATTATTTATATTGAATCAGTGTGTATCATTATCATTGATTTCTCAATCATTTTTGAGATCCCTTATGATTTATTGTGTTGGTTTTTGTTTTTTTTCAGTTATTCTAATGCATGCTTGTTTTAATATAAAGTTGATGAAGAAATCATCAAAATCAACCCATTATTTTCATTTTTATAATGATAGAAAAACAATGATATTCTACCAAAGTAATTTATTTTACCCTATCATGGTTTCAACGCTACACATTATCAGGTGACAGCATAAAAATGAAGTCCGTTTTGAAGAGAGTAGGAAGGGAAGTGGAAGTAGGAGAAGTAATACTGGATACTTATTCATCCACTCTACCAGTGATTGAGGTGAACGGGTTTTTTTGCAATCCTTAATGGACTGTGCATCATTAATTAAGTATCTGCTGTTAAGATGTAGTTAGGGGCAGTGAAGGTAGATTGTGGATGTCGTTTGAGAAATTTTGGAGAGCTTTAAAGACTTCATCGTCTGTTTGGCTGAAGTGGTTACAAAATTTCAAACTTCATCAGCTGTGCCATGGTGAAGCAGCAAGCTCTTGAGTCAAAGGTAGCACAGAAGACTTGAAAAAGCTCGTAGAATGTGAAGATTACCTGCCGCAGCAAGTCTATAATTGTGATGAGACTGGTTTCTTCTAGAAGAAGATACCAAACCAAACCTATAAATGTACATATGACAACTGTAGAGAATGCATTGCCTGACTACAAGTCAATGAAAGGCCGTCTCACACTGCTATTTTGTGCCAATGCAAGTGGCAATTTAAAACTAAACTCCTGTTCTTTTACCATTCAGAAAATCCATTAGCGTTCAATGAAGTGTGAAGTCCCAAACGGCAGACTAAATGTGATTTGGAGGTCATGGGAAACAGCTGCATCATACCATGCATATAAGCATTGCCCTAATAAGGCAGTGGCTCTGCGTGCCAAAAATATTTTTAATGATAATGCTGAATCGCATTTTTACAAAATTTTCAAGTATTGGTAAAACCAAATGTTTCGTGACAGCTTTCCTAAAAATGAATTGGTACGTATAAAAAACAATACACTTTATTTTTACTCTGTTTTGTTTTTCCAAGTTGAGTTGGCATTCTAGGTGGATTAATTCCACAATAGAAGAAAAAAGTTTAAGTGATCCCCAACCCTCAACAATGTATATATAATTTTCTTTGAATAAACCTTGTACATTCTTCACTTTTTTTATGGAACTCATTATCATATTTGACATTAATTTATATGGAAGAAAGTGTTTTTACTAAATGAGTGTTTCAGATACATCGAAATTGTCAATGTGTGAACAGGATCCGCAAGACAATTTTTTGTATTTTTAATTCCCTAGATAAGTGCAGGCAGTTTATGAATTTCCTGGATCTTTCTGTGAAAATAATGAATCAAAGGTTTGACTTTTTTATATAAATAGTATTAAGTTAAAGCTAAGGTAAAAACGTTATTCTAACTAAATTATTCATTCCAAAAACAATTATCACCAGTCACAAAATGTCTCAAATGGTGGAGAATTCTATTTCTGGGCCATATTTCATTTCCTTACTTTTTAACCCTTCCAAATAGTAGTGGATTCTTTCTCCACACAATAGGCTTTTGCAATAACCTCCTTGTCCAATGAAAATCTCTGTCCTACAAGCAAAACTTTAAGATTAGAAAACAAGAAAAAGTCACTGGGGGTCAGATCTACTGAATATGTATGGTGAGCGGTCAACTAGTTCAAAGCAAAATTTGTGAATTTTAGTCACAGAGACTAACAAAGTGTGAGCAGGTGCATTGTCCTCAAGGAAAAGTACTTTCTTCTTCTTCAAATTTGGTCTTTTTTGCAATTTCTCCCTTCAGTTTTTCAATTAATGATTCATAATGCTCTCTCATTATTATTTGCCTTTTTGAAGATAACTGATGAGCACAATTTCATGGCTATCCCAAAACACAATCACCCCTGACCAATTTAATCATCTTCACCCTTTTCAGAGCAGGTTCAACCTTTGCAATCTAATACTTACACTGTTTTTCATCTTAGGAATGTAGGATAGATCCATGTTTTATTTGCAGTTATGAATCGACTGAATATCTGACACGCTTTGCTTAAACTGCTCCAACAGTGCCTTGGAAATTCTCATTCCAATGTGTTTTTTCTTTGAAGTGAGGAAACATAGCACCCAATGAGTGGATAGCTTATTTATGACCAATTTTTCAATCAATATATGGCAAATGCATTCTTTCGATATACTCATTGTCCCTGCTATCTCTGTAACCATTATTCAACAGTCATCTAGTATCATTTAGTGAACGTTTTCAGTGTTATCAGTGGTTGTGTGCAGTTTTTGGCAATCCTGAACACTTATCATCTGCCAACTTGGTAGTATCACGTTTAAAGTCAGCTGCCCTAAAGTTCATGGTTGTAAATGATACTGCTGAGTCCCTGCTAAGAGCATCCAACTCATATTTGATTTGCATAGGCATATTACCTTACAGATGGCTCTTATTGTATTGGAAAAGGCTTTCTTTTAGTAGCCTAAAGCTTCAACTTTTCTTTATTAAGAAAAATGGAAAAAATGAGTTATGTGTGGTGATTAAATATTTCAGTTTAAAAGTCTCAACACCATAAGACCATTCTCCTTGGATGAAGTTCATGGCACATCTGCTTCTATTTTTGCCGCTGTTTACAGTTGGGAAATGAGTTTAAACATGGCCATACCTCTACCAATGATGGACACTGTTTGGAATGGCAGGTGGAAAGGGCTTCCTCCAAAATGATTGACAAAATCCACAATATGGTTTAAAGACATTGAAGAATCAAAGTTCACAAAATAGTTGAGGCCACAAGCATATCACAAGGTGGAATGCTTTCAACTTTTGCATTAAAAATTATGTCTGAAAAAATCTTGGTAAGATGGTTGCCACCCTACAGAGGTCACTTAAACATTTGGTGTAGAGTTAATAGCACTGGTTGGATACCTTTCTGACCCACCTCGGTTATTGTTTAGGATCATGGAACATCTTCATCTTTTCTTCTTTCATGGAATGAACTGACCCAGAGTAAAAACTCAAAATTTAAAAACAAAAAAGTAGTCAAAATAAATAGTTTATTATTTTTATACATACCCAATTCCTTTTTACTAGAAAGCTGTCCAGAGAAACTTGTGTTCACTGATGATTCAAGACTTTTTAAAACTGCAACTCAACAATATCATTAAATTAATTTCTGGTGGACCTAGCCACTGCATTATAAGTTCGATACTTAGTGCATTTGTTACAACACAGCAGTGTACTAGGACCTCCACATCACATATAACCTGCTCTAATGGACTTCATACTTCTTGGAGGGTCATGCATTTTCCAAATGATAAAATAGCAGAACACAAAGTGAAACAGCAGGTGTTCAATCATTCCTGTAATCCCCAAGCTGGGCACTCCTTATGTAAAAAGTATCTTTGATAAAGAGGTAACTTTTGGGAAAAATATTTTTGTTTCTTATAAAGATTACTATGTGAAGTGATTGTTTAGCAGGGTTCCACTGTAAGTTATGATGGCACAGTCAGATATCAGTTAATCAAATAGATTAACTGATATCTGACTAAAGAAATCATGCACTTTTAGGTTAAATTTTTACTTCAAAAATTTCCATTAAACATAAGAATGATTATTAAGGAATCCTCAATTTCTTCTAGTGTAATATATTTTTTGTTCAACTTATAAATTTGGGATCGTAGATTTTCGCGGCATTCAGATGAAAGACTCTCCATTCTCGGGATGTCACCACGTAGATTGTTTTTCTGAAAACAGTTTCGCCCGTGTTTCAACGAGCATCTTCAGGTCAAAATACTTCGACCTGAAGACGCTCGTTGAAACACGGGCAAAACTGTTGTCAGAAAAACAACCTACGCAGTGGCATCCCGAAAATGGAGAGTCTTTCAACTTATAAATTTGTTATTCTTGCAGTTATATGAACTGATTTAAAATGTACTTCTTACTTTACGATATCTTTTTCAGTAGTTTAGTTTTTGATTGCCATTAGGCAAGTAATGTTTGGAATAAGGGAAAGATCACTTATAGGTTACTATCACCCAGTTACTGTTTTAAGTTTCAAATAGTCAATCATTTTAATTTTATCCTACTTGCATCAAAGAAATAACTTTTTGAAATGTGGTAAAAATTGCCCAGTTTATGTTACATGGAAAGCTTAAAATTTCAATTCAAGGTGAGAAACCTGCCGCAATGCAGCATGGGAGCAAGGGGTCAGGGGCACCAGCTGGCCCAGGGCATCTGCAGAAGGCAGTCGCATGGATCCCAGCTCTTGTCTTGGTTTTCTTCTCTGTCATCCTCGTTCATTCGGCTACCATAGATTTCTCGGTCCAAATGACAACCCAGCTCTGCATACGGAGAAAACATGACACTGGGAGCCAGTGCACCAGCTGACCCCAAGGTGTCAGGAGGCCTGCAGATCTGAGAGGAAGGGTATAGAGGGCAGTTAAGAACTTCCCAAAACAATGATTTTATGCAAACAGTGGCAGGTCCTCTTTTGTAAATGGACAATGGATGGTATACTCTAAATGTTGGTAAATAAATTAAATATATGTTGCCTAAGGAGTTATGCATAGGATTTATGAAAATGCTCTCCATATTTCTTGTGTTGTTGTGAATCAAAATGGGATAACCCCTCGGGTACTCACCAGGTGATACATTGTGTTGTGGACTTCCTTTTGGGCCATGACAAGATTCCTACAGTTAAATGGAACACAAAAGCAGCTATATTTGGCAAGTGTCCTCTAAGGAATATCATGGTGCTTTGAAGAATGGAACTAAGCGTGGTGAAAGAAGTCCAGGTAGGAGTGATGTGAGAATCCAGAATGAAAATGATACTGAAAGTGATATTTCTCTTCTTATGCTATTCCAAGTTAGAAGAGGAATGAATATATAAATAATGTGTTGCACAAAATAAACCCTTTATTTTCCATGTGATTGAATAGGGGCTGTATGACTAATTTTGTTGGATATAAATGTATTATTCATTAATAATAGTTGTGAACATTTGAGTTCTCCAGGGTGACTATTGTTGTTTTTATGTCCCTTTTAGATGTTAAGTTTTATCATCTACAGAGTTGATTCAGTTGATTTTTGTGGCAATGTGAGTGCTGGTTGTTTTCATATGATCAGTGTATCTGGAGGGCCATATGGAAAACCAAAATACCCCAGCTGATTCAATAAAATCATTTCTCTGTAGTGACTGTATACAGATGAAGACTTCTTTCCAGATACCTGATCAGAAGTGTAATTGTATGGACAAGGGCATTATATCAGCTTTTATTATCTTGTCAACTTGTTTGCAGGACGTTTTTTAAGAGCACTTCCACCTGGAATTAATGCAAAATTAAAATAAAAATCAAAGACTGATGATTTTTTACCTTCTTTTACCATTAAACCACCAGTTAGAGAAATCTCATATCCCCATAGCTCTTTGTGACAGAATGAGAAGAAGATCTTTTCCTTGACTACATTTCTTACCTTCTCAATACACATATACAAGGTCTGTTCAAAAAGTATCACGACTTTTGGGTTTTTTCAAATATTATTTATTCATTCTTGAATATCTATTTGCCTCCTTGAAATTAATCCCCATTAGATATTATACACTTCTGTCAACATTATTTTCAATGCTCGAAGCATTTCAAAAAATCATTTTTTGTGTTCTTGTTCAGCTCCTCCTTCGATGCAGTCTTTATCTCATCAATCGCAGTGTAGCGTCATCATTTCATGGGCCTCTTCAGTTTCAGAAACAAGAAAAAGTCCCTGAGGGCCAGACCAGGGGAATACAGTGGCTATGGCATCATTAGTGTGTTGATTTTGGCAAAAAATTTGCGCACAAGTTACGATGTGTGAGCAGGGGCGTTGTCATTGTGCAAAAGCTAATTTTTGTTCTTCCACAAATCCGGGCGTTTCTTGTCCGGGGATTGCTTCTTGCAATTTGCACATAACATGCAGGTAATAATCCTTTTTTACCCTTCTACCATTCTGTGGCAAGAACTTATAATGTACCACGCCCCTGCAGTTGAAGAAAACTGTAAGCAAAAGTTTCACATTCGACTGAACTTGGCCCGCTTTTTTCGGTCTTGGCTCGTGCTGCAGCTTCCATTGGGATGATTGAGCTTTAGTTTCCATGTCATAACCATGATCCCATGTGCCGTCAACGGTTATGACCCTGTGGTGCGAATTCAGGTCGTCGCGGGCAGAGTCCAACACCTCATTAGCAATGTTAATGCATTGCTGTCTTTGGTCGAAATTGAGCAATTTTGAACAAATTTAGCGGCGACCCGTGTCATGCCCATATCGATGGTAAAAATCGAATGGTGCGAGCCAATCGATATGTTTAGGTCCTCAGCAACTTCTCTAACAGTGATTCGATGATTGGCCAATACTCTTTGCTTCACTTCATCAATGTTTTCATCTGTTGATGGCGTGTTCGGGCGTCCAGCATGCTCTTCGTCATTCACATCTTCTTGGCCCTCTAATAACATTTTGTACCACCAATAAACGTTGCTTTGGTCCAAGGTAGCTTCTCCATATATCACAGTTAACATTTGGAATGCGTACGTGCCCTTAATTTCGTTTTTCACACAAAATTTGATACAGATCCTTTGATCCATTTTTTGGAACAGCCAAAAATCGAAGACAAGCCAAAACACGTCCAAGCAAAACAGCTGTCAACAATTAACTGAACATTTAAAATGGCCTAACTGTTTGCATAAGTGAGAGACATAAGTACCAGCATAGGGGCACAAAAAAATCAAAAATCAAATATGCGTAACCTGCGAAATTTCAAAATTTGCGATATTTTTTTAGCAGACCTTGTATTATGCATATGAAAACTCAATGGCAAGATTGAATTTTCCCTGCCTAACCCTTTTCTTAATTTTAGGTTCTGCCCAGCTTTTTCTGCTTCTAATCTCTGCTCTCTGATTCCTATATGGAGCATATATAAATCTCCTATCAATGTGGTCCATACCAATTTCCTTAAGAGATATCAGCATCATATTCCAGTCAACATTTTCAAAGGTGCTCTCCAGGTCAAGGAATGTGATAAAGGTCAGTTGATCTTTCTATATCTAGTCCAGTCTGAGAGTGAGAATACCCCATTTTTTCTCTACTTCTTATACACTAGCCCTTGTTCTTCTCCATTCTTTGGTGTCATGTCAAAATTTTAAAGGCATGGGTTGTCAGACTGATTTTTCCAAAGTTTTCACATTTTTTTGCCTTTATACTTCTTGTAATAGGGACAATTGTAATCTTCTTAAAGTACATCAATATTTTTCTAATCATAAAGCACATTCCAGTTTAAAGCTCTATCAAAAACTTATTTCTTGAACATGTGAACCTAAAAACTGGTTTTGCCACCCTTGCTCTTTTCTCTCCGGGATAGTGTGGTGGCTCTTAATTCCAAACTGCTATCCCTCTCGCAGGCCCCTCTCTGGCTGTTTATGCTGCTTTCTGCTCTCTTCTCTCATTGCTGTTCCCTAGCCACACAGTCAAGAAGACCATTCCTTTATGTGACCACTGGAAGACCATCGTTGTATCCGATTCAAGGTTATTCACTGCACACCATAGTCCTTTGTTCTTGGAAGCATTTAGTTTTCCTCTGGAAAAATGGACATATTGGAACACTTCCTCAACAGAATTTAGGTTGTATTCATTCCAGAGGAAAACAGAGATGCAATCAGCATGTGTACATATTGCTACTTGTGATGATTGTGTATCATTTGCAGCAAGCAGCAAACATGGTATGCTCCTCTTCACCTTCCGAGTAAATGGTGTGATGGTGATGTCATGTAGTTGGCCATACATGGGGCAAGCTATACTGATTCCTGTGTTCATGGGAATGGGTGATGTGAGGTTGGTTGCTAAGCTTACAATTGAAAAGGTTTCTCCATATGTACTCGTGACAAATTCTGGTCCGAAGGTAATTTCCTCCTTGGTGCGCATTAGATATGAATGTTGGACCCAATCAAAAGCGGCTTCCTGGTCCAGAGTTAACATGGCCACCTGTTCTGAGATATGGCTTGCTGTTCTAGTATCATCTCTGATGGTGAAGAGATTTCTGCAATTGCCTCTTCCTGGCTCACAGTAGCTTTATTCTACACTTGTTTTCTCATGCAACATTGCAGTAAACCTGTTGGCTAGGTCTATTGCCATGACTTAGTAGTCAGTACACATGAGGGAGGTGGGTCTCCAATTTTTTGACACATTTTTGTCACTGCCTTTGTATATCAAAGCTATGACCACATTTCTGGTGGTCTTAGGCAGGCTACCTACTCAGAAGCTCTCTACTGCCATTGTGCAGTAGGGTCTTCACAGGATGTCCCAAAAAGCTTAATTAAATTTCTCTGGCAACCGATCTAAACCTGAAGATTAATTTTTAGAGTGAATTTAGAGCACATTCATAATATTTGTGGGGCAAAATGGCTTCGCATAGATCCTATAAGGTTTTTTTTGTTTTATGAGTGTGTAGGGATTGGAAAAATCATGTCATTGTAATAGACAGAGGTAAAATGTCCATGTAATTGGTGTAGGGTACACCACTTACATACACATTGCTCCTGAAGGTTTGCCCAGCCTGCTCTTGCGACGACTGACTCACTTTCCACACTGTATCAACCCTTGACTTGTTGCCTGGCTGCCCTTACTCCCTCTTCACTTCTGCGACTCCTATGGTGGAATCATGGGTTTCTTGCCCCTCTTGCTTCAGATCTTCCCAAAAGAGTCTTGGATGGGTGGAATTAGCTTTGCTTATGACAAATGCCGTCACCAAAACGTTCTGCATAAATTCCACAAAACAGTGATCATGCAAGTGGCAGATCGGAAGTTTCCGATACAGAAGGTAATTTTTCTGCATGTTGGTCATGCACGCCAGTGACAAAGTTGAGTGGTTCGAGAATGATGGTTGCAGGGATGTATTCTGTATTTGTGTCTTTGCCTCGCCATTTAAGTAAAATCTGTCCAGTCTCACAAGGCTGTGCCTGGGATGGTTGTGATTAAAACTAAGTCCACATTGCCACCTCTTATTCACGGTCCAGGCATCTGCCAGACTGTGGCGTCTTCGGCAGTTCTGAGCTGTCTCTCGCGTTTGGCAGAACCATTCGTGTCCGGGTACAGTGTGACATTAAAATCACCTCCAATAATAAGGGTTTCTAGGTTCCATGTCCGGTGACTCAGCTTGCACAGAGACTTGTCTTCCATATAGCTCATCTATGAAGTTGGAGACGATGTCTTCGTCTAAGGTGATGTATAAGTAAAAAAAGTTGTATAAGTTTAAGTAAGTACTAGTATAAGTTTAGAAAACAAATTCGCACAATATCATCACCTCATTCAAAACACAGGCGCAGATATCATTATTGGGACAGAAAGCTGGTTATCCACCGATATTGTCGACGGTGAAACTTTCCCAAAATCCTTTTCCATTTACAGAATTGACAGAAAAAATAGAATCGGGGGTGGTATCTTTATTGCAGTTAAAAATTCGTGTATTAGTTGTGCTGAGGTAATTCCGGGTAATGGTTTGGAAAACGTTTGGTGCTCAATTAAAAGTCCTCAATCCAAAATAATGTATGTATTTGCATTTTACAGACACCCAGTCGACAGAGACGATTCAATACTAGAATTAGATAAGCAAATCAAAGGTTTTTTATCTCAATGCAACGACCGCGATGGTATAATCGGTGGAGATTTCAGTGTCCCATCTATTGACTTGAGCACATAGTTTTACAACGGACGGTAAAGATAAAGATATCTGCGAATCGCTATTTAATTATATTACGTTGAACTCATTGAATCTACTTGTCACTTCACCAACTAGGGGCGATAGTATTCTTCATTTGTTAGCAACAATTATTCCTGAAAAAGTCAACTATGGAAACTATAAAAGAAATTAGTGATCATAGGGCAGTAAATGCTAAGTTTTCGCTACATCTGGTCCGAAATAAATAGTCTAAAAGGAAAATTTACTTTATCGAAGAAAGAGGCTACAATGGCCTAAAGTGCAACCTACATAATAAATTTGCTGGATTTAGAGCAAGGGGTAGGGGAGCTAGGTGATCGGTGGTTCGAGTCACGTGATTGGCGAAAATATTTTGGACTCGAACGGCTTAGAAAAAAATTGGCAACAGAAAAACCTCAATGTTGGTATTTTAGAACGAGGCAACGAGAAAAATAGACCCTTGAACTCATGGTTAAAGAGAGCAGTTTCAACATTAGGCACTGGTGGCGCAGAGTGGGTCAATCCGGCATCAGCTGCGGGCGAGAGCGAAATGCACGGTATTGGCCGCAGTACTGCGATGTGGAAGGCAACGGGAAACTACCACATTATTCTCTTTTGAACATACAGCCTTATCTTGCATTCAAAATGCAATAAAATGGAATGATATGCGCTGCAGTTAACCAATCCTAGGATTGAATTACTTTAAAAAAAGATAGTAATCATCGAAATAATGAGGATACGTGGAATCACTTCTTTGAGTTCACGCGCTCAACAGTCAACAAGTTCATTCCCATGAAATTTATAAATGATTACACAAAACCTATATGGTATAACGCGGATGTTAGAAAGGCATTTCGACGTCAAGGGCTATGTCACGCCAAGATGAAAAATATGAGGGATGATACGTATCGCGTACCTAGCGACAAAAATAATGAGATCACTCATAATTATAGGATATCTAGGGCGAATGCCAAGAATGAATTTCGGAAAGCGCTAAAGGAATATAAAAGGGAGAGGTTAGCGGAAAATTTTAAAGAGAATCCAAAAGCATTTTGGTCTGACGTCAGAGAAGTTCAGGGAAATGAGTCACGTGTTAATTCACCCACAAATGATAAAGTTGAATAAGTAACCAAGAAAACGGCTAACTTAATAAATTCCTTCTTTCAAAGCGCTCTCAATAATATCTCACAGAATAATTAGTTTTATAGTACATACTCCCCGATACCTTGCCAATTCGTGCCGGTCAACCGATGCCAAAAATTGATATATCATATAATGGGATAGAAACGTTTGCTGAAAAACATAAAGCTTAATAAATAATCCGGGCCCGATGAAATACCCGCTCGTATATTTAAGGATCTAGCTTCGTAAATTGTGCCCTATCTAGAAAATATATTTAAGAAGTCGCTGGTAGATCACAAGGTTCCCAGAGAATGGAAAACGGCTAACTTTATACCAATATTTAAAAACGGAGGCGAGGAACCGAGTAATTACGGACCTATTTCCCTCACATCCATTTTGGGAAATGTTATGGAATATATAGTTGCTAGTTCGATCGTGAGACTCCTCGATAATCAGGTGAGATATTCATGAGAAATCGTCACGATTTCCGGAAAGGTTGATCCCGCGAGACACAACTTGCGCTTTTTGTTCATGATACTCTTATTTCGGGAGAGAGTAATGATCCAGTGGACGCAAGTTTTCTAGATTGTAAGAAAGTCTTCGACAAAGTACCTCATAGTAAACTACTCGCAAAGCTAGAAGCATATGGGATTGATAAAAATATCCGGGAATAGATTAAAGACCTTTTGAATGGTCGTGTCCAAAGAGTAGTGATACAGGTGGAGATGGCGCTAGCTCAAATGCAGTAGAAGTTACTTCAGGTGTTCCCCAAGGAAGTGCCATCGGACCTGTTATTCCAAATTTACCTTATCAACATTGACTCCGTAACCAATAGTAAGATACGTTTATTTGCCGAGGATGCAGTGGTTAACCATGATATCCGAGCTCCTGAGGACATAGCAGCTCTATCTGATGGTCTTAATGCTATACAATGCTGTTGCGACACCTAGCCATTAGAATTTAACTTAAAAAAGTGCCAGTCATAAATTTTTGGAAAAAAGCAACCCCACCCGTACGCCTACTGCATCGGGAACACCGAAATGGAATGTGTAGACTCAATTAAATACCTAGGCGTTGCCCTCACTCACGATGTCTCCTAGGTGAAACAAATACAGGGAAAATGTGGACAAGATCACAAAATATTGGATTTATTAGAAGAGTACTTGGTAAATGTGATGAAAATTTCAAAGATAAATGTATTCTTTCGCTTGTTATGCCTCATTTGAGTGTGCCTAAAGGATATTGTTTCCTCACGAAGTTATATTAATTGCCGAATTGGAACGCGTGCAGCGAAGAGGAGAGAGATTTGGAAAACGTTGTTATGAGAAACTTAGTGGCGTATCCAAACTATTAGAGCAGCTAGGCTGGGAATCACTCACGAAGCGAAGGTCAAATTACAGATTGAAACTCTAGCATTAATTGGAAGGGCGTCTCCTTAGCAGTGATGTTGATAATGTATTATTACCCCCATCGAACTACGATAGGACAGATTATGTCAATAAAATTAGAGAGATTAAATGTAGAACAGATAGATTTAAGATGTCATTTTTTCCACGGAAGATACATCTGCATCTATATAATACCCCGCAAGCCGCCGTAAGGGCGTGTGGTGGGGGGTGTTAGGTCACCACCCGTAACAAGGAACAATATCACATGCAAAATCAACGCTAACATGCAAAACTGCACCCATAGCGGCGTACATATTCATGCAAAAATAAGGGATCATAATAACATTGTCCGACCACGGTAGGGTCATATTTAGATCGAAATTAGCATGGTGTTTATTCATTCCATGCCACACAACCTAGCAGCGGCTTGTAGGGTGCTAAAATATTAAATATCAAAATAGAGCACCTGTTTCAACGCTCGAATAAGAGACGAAGGATTGAAAAAGGATGAAGCACACCTTTTAGGAAATATTTTTTTAATTAGAGGAAAATTCCATTTCACACAAATTACAACATTGATGTGGTGGGAGAGTTTGTGCATTCTGATAATCCCTAGAGTTGCGCTGACGGGACAAATGTTAATTGCTCCTGGTGGAGTGGCCCACGCCAGAGAAGTCGATGGGTAGGAAAGGAAAGGTAATCTCTGTATTTGATTGATGTCGTCACATTGAAAACACTATTGATGAAAACCCAGGGGGAAACACTTGACAGTGATGGGGGATTGAAATGTGGCGATGGGCGAATGGAGGGAGGTGAGTGAGGTATGAGTGTACGGTTTAGGTGGAGGAAATAACTGTGGGGAGGAAACCTGCAGCAGAAACAGCTTTATTATAACAAATATCTGGTGCAGGCACAACAGCAGACATACGGGTAGTAATGCGTAGAAAATTCCGGAAAATACGGGGTGATTTTATTTACACGAAATGGTGTTTAGTCATAGATTTAGGAGAGTGTTCAACTCATCATCCTCTTCCCCGGCATTAGAGGCGGAGTGTATCGCAATTGGCTGCTCAAAAAGTGTGATGCTTAATTTTTGAGAGTGAAGAAGAGAGGAAATACAGTGAAGCGGAACCCAAACAATTAGTGCGAAAAGGGAGGAGCATCAAGAGGTTGTTGATTAAGTTCTCAGTGGGTCTATGAGGGCTGGCAAAATCAGGAGAAAGGTCTCAAGGAGTGTCTGGAAAAAAGGGAAAAAAATGCCGCGAATGAAACAATGGGAACGATAATTAAACAAAGGATTCGTATAATAAGTCATGGATTAGAGAAGAAAGGATTGAGAAGCTGAAAAAGAGAAATAAATGGAAGAATGTGAGCACAGAATTAGGGAGAAGTAAGTCATAAAAGAGCTAAGCAATTAACTGAAGCATGAAACTAATATGGGAGAGGAAACATGGTGGAAAAAGCAGTGCTCGCAGGCATTAGCCCAGGAAGATTTTCGTATATTGGTAGGCAGCAATAATGGTGATAATTCATTTCCCCACCGGGTCCATAAATTACGTGTTCCCAAGGAAGGGTTATGCGGAATTCACCAGATATTGGGCAACTTTGCAACACGGGATTGAATCGCGCCTTGGTAGAGTTGTGAGTTTTATGAAAATTGGAACGGTTGATTACGACAAGGCGAAACAGCTTCTTGGTCCCTTAGCGTTGGGAACATAAAGGTGTTGAGTCGAATGGAATTGCAGTCCAGAGCGCCTGCCTTAACGGCACTCTTAGCGGGCAAGGGAAAATAGGATATTATCACGGAATTTTAAATGATATTAGACAATGGCTGCGTAGGTTTTCGCGGCGGTGGTTTGAAGTACTCTGCCTTGTCGGGTTTCACCGCGTCGTTGTTTGATTCAGACAACAGTTTCCTGGAGAACATCAACAGGGATGAAGGCTACCATCTCCACAACGCGTGGAAGAGAGTTCTCCGGGAACGGACCAATCAGGGAGCAGCCACTAGACGGGACCACCTATATAAGGGTGGCAAAATTGTACTATCAGGCCAAAAAAGAAGGGAAGCAGTCAGCCTCATCGGACCGGATGGAACGCCCATTGCACTTCCCGAAGAGAGGGCCAAAGAATTCCGCCGAGTCCTGAAAACCATTTACCGACCAATGGAAGACAACCTATTCGACGAGGATCATGCCCGGAAGGTGGAAGATCATCTGGATTCCTTACCCTACCCATTGCATCCCACATTCAACAATGACCAACAGCTGGATGATATAATGGGAACCATTGACTCCGACGACCTAACACTTGCTAGGCCATGGAAGAACACTGCTCCAGGTGAAGACGGGATCACCAGTCGGCAACTAAAACATGCCCCATCCTGCTATCCAGCATTGCTGAGGATATTCAACGGCATGGTGACCATGGGTTACTATCCCAAAAAATGGAGAAGAATGACCATCGTCATGCTACCGAAAGCGGGAAAGGACCACAAGAAGGCAGACAATTATAGACCCATAAGCCTAACAAGTAACCTAGGCAAGTGGTTTGAGCGGATCCTAGTGAGAAGAATGACCACCTCCTTCGAAAGCAAGGGTATCCTGCCGCAGCACCAGCACGGTTTCCGCCCTGGAAGGTCCACCATCGATCCCCTTGCACTTCTTACCACGGAAGCTTCAGAGGCAATTAACAAGAGGAAGCACGTGGCGGCCCTCTTTCTGGATATAGAAAGGGCCTTTGACCACGTCTGGCACAGAGGGCTTTTGTACAAGCTATCGCAGATGCCAGGGATCTCGCCATCCCTGATCCAACTGATCAACTCTTTTCTTTCAGATCGAATTGCCAGGGTCAAAGTTGGCCAATCTACTTCCACCCCGTTCCACCCAACAGCTGGTGTGCCCCAAGGCACTGTATTGTCTCCCCTGCTCTTCTCGGCATACTGCTGGGACATGCCATCGGATACGGCACAACGGCGAACAATCACCACAGCTCAATATGCAGACGACACCGCTATCTGGACGACAGCCGGAAACCAAGGAAGGGCGGTGGCCTGCTTGCAAAAACAGGCCAGGCTTCTAGAAGATTGGTTCCAAAAATGGAGATTGAGACCGAACCCAAACAAGTCCACCTTTCTCATTTTCAAAAGTTACCAGGACCACAGGATGCGCGGGCTGCCACAACCCTCAATTGAGCTTTGGCAGCAACGGATCCAACCATCTGTTTCTGTAAAATATCTAGGGGTCACCCTAGATAAACATCTAACATTTAACACACACATACAAGACGTGTGGGCGAGATGCAGCCGTCGAAGTGGCCTCTTGCGGGCGGTTCGGGCAAGGGGTAAAGGGGTCTCAATCGAGTGTGGCTTGATCCTGTACAGGGCCTTTATACGCCCTGTCATGGAGTACGCCGCACTCGCGATCTTACCTTATAATAACAGCCTCAACGTCTGGGCCGCCCTGGAGAGGAGGATACTGAGGCAGCTGCACCTTCTGCCACCCATGTCTCCCAGCTCAGAAATCCACAAAATAGCTAATACTGAACCTCTCCTTCACAGGTTATGCCGCCTTCGGGCACGGACTGCAAACAGAATGGCCATGTACAATCCTGACCTACTGGAAGACATTCTGCAGTGCACCCCTTCTGTGCTATGGAAACGCCCCATACAGAAACTTCTCTCGCCAGCATGCATCATCCGACAGCAACTTCGTCTGTACTACCCGGAGGCAGAACTTCCACCTCAACGGAGACTCCTGCCGGTTCCGGTTACGCTACGCCCCAGCGAAGACTACCCCCTCTTCGAGAAGAAGACTCGAAGAAAGAAAAAGAACAAAGATGTGGACCCTCAAGCTCTTTCACAACAAGTGCCAGTGATATGATACGTGTGTGTGCGTCTAAAACTAAGACTATAAGACAATTATTGTTATACTTTGTTATTGTCATTAGACAATTATTGTTATTGTTGTTCACACTTCTTCTTGTAATCTGTCCTTCTGGCGGCCTGCGGAGGGTTTTTCGGGTTTCCCCTTCGCCTCGGGCGAATGCCAGGCCTATGCTACCCCGAAGAAAAGAGTTCCGGATTTTGTGTTTTTTTTCTTTTCTGCAACCGCTGATCAAAGACATTTTCCACAGCGGTTCTAGTCCCTGAAGAGGCATGTGCCTATAACAGGGCTTCCTTGTTAGTTGTACTGTTACCTATATTATCTGTTATATTATTGTTATTACTGATTATTGTTACTGTTTTGTACAACTACTTGGATAAATAAACAACTTTTGAACTTGAACTTGAACCGAGTCCCTCTTTTCCGCAAACGCTACCCTCTTTGTGGCCTGTCCTTATTTATTTTTTTTCCACCCCGAAGAGGATCATGATCCTATAACGGGGTTTCCGTGTTGTTTTTGTTATGTTTATATATTGTTTATATACTCTTTACAATCTGTACTCTGTAATACGGAAATAAAAACCTTTAAAACTGAAACTGAAACTGAACCGAGTCCCTCATCTTCGACCTGAAGACGCCGAATGCAACTTCGGCGAAACTGTTGTCTGAATCAAACAACGACGCGGTGAAACCCGACAATGCAGAGTACTTCGATATTAGACAATATTTCACGTTTTACAGTTGCTTTCACTATTTCCGCTGTTTTGGTCAAGTAACTGAGGATTTTTTTTGTCGTTTTGCAAGTTATTTTAGTTGTTTTGGTTGAGTCATATGAGAATCAAGTCAATTATCGATGGGTCCAAAGGTAAAGCACGATGACGGCAAAAATATCCCTCCACAAGTTTTCATTTTAATATTTTTTTCCACTTTCACCTCAATCAATCCAAGTTACTTGAAAGTCTTCGACATACTTGCCTGTTTCAAATGATGGATCCGACGTTGGAGTAATGAAATGCAAAATTTTCTCATTATTTACCGAAATCATATTCGTCCATTCAATGTTATAAGGGCGGGGAAAGTTTCCTGAGAAATAAATATCGGGACATATTTTAAGTTGGCCCTCAAACCTCCCCCGTAACATGATTTAATAATTTATTTATTCATTTAGCCCAGCAGTAGAAAGGGACCAATCACAGCGGACAAATAACAAAAGGCAAATATAATAAATAAGAAAACTAAAATTTTGAAAACAAAGCATTGTCAGGAAACGAAATGATTCAGGGAGTCAAAGAAAGAGAAATGGGCATGGGTAATATTGTTAAGATCGTTTAAAAGAGCTAAAGTACATCTTATAACGCGAGTCTTGGTCCATTTCCAGGTCATCGATGTACGGATTGGAATTAATATGCAAATTGGAGGAGGGGAGGTGGGGGGAGGGAGGGAGACTGTCGGTATTTCAGGGCGAGCGGCTCTGCGAAGACACAGCTCGCCAATTGACTCGGGCTTAGGCGAACGAGAGATTAAGATTTAAGAGCGAGAGATTAAAGATGATAAATTAACGTCGCATTTCCACTTCACTCCTCCTCTATGGCCGGGGGTCGATCCCCCAGTTCACAGGGGGGGCGCGCGACACAACTAAGCCCCGAGTGCTCGCTGCCGAACAGCGGAGTTGGCGGGGGTTAGGGGTTGCTGGGGGGGGGGGGGTCACACGACCCCCTGCTCAGCGCATGTGCCTTTCCCATCCCACTCAAATCACCACTCGCTTCCCTCTTCGCATCCCCCCCTCCTTACCCACCCCACTCAAACCCCAGTCACCCTCCCACTGCAAGCCTCAGTCCTCATATCTGTAGGCCCGTGTGTACTAGCGACATTACCGGATCGACAACATTCCCTCCCAGGCCCCCACCCGTGGGCTCCGGTGCATGCGAGGCAGCCGCACCTGGGTCAAGTTATTCAGTCGCGTCCGCCGAAAAGAGTATTGCCAAAGCAGTGCGACGTAATGCGAGCGTGGTGCTTCTGCCTTCCTCTTTCGTCAAGACAGTGCCCTTTCTTACACTGCCCCCCCCCCTCCTCCGACTGACCTCCCAAGACGAAGAGGCGCAGGCCTCGTGGTCAATGGGGAACCTTCTGCGTTTTTCGTTTCCCTTGAAGAGTGTTGAATTTCCCGAAAAGAACGATCGTCCAAGTAAACTGGAGTCGTCGAATTACTCCTTAAAGCCCTGCTCTCCGTAGTCGAGTGACCTCTCTTGGAGCCTTCTTATTCTACTGTCCACAGGGCCGCCACCGGGGAGTGAGTCGATGCCGGTCAGGCAGTTTGACCGGTGTAGCCTCGCTGAGCCTCCCCGAGAGATGGGTCACGCCCCCGTCTTCCGCAGCCGAATGTCCGAGAGCCTCTCAACGACAAAACAACGCCGTCTTCGAGCGCGTCCGTCTGATCGAACAGTACATAAACAGGGTCCATCTTCTCGCTTCAGGGATTACTTCTCGTCGTGGGGGCTCGTCCTTCATCGCGAGAGCGCGAGTGACCGTTGCGGCGGACGTCGATGGCGCCCCGCGAGGGGAGAGCGACCGTTGCCGCCGCCGCCGGTCAAGGTGTGCCCGCCCCCTCGAAGCCACAGTTATCCAATGCATACTCGCATGTCCCTCGCTGCAAGTAAACTTCCGCGGGGTGAAATTTGAACGGAAGGTCCTCGTCTCCGAACAATGTACATATTCTACTGAATTGGTCTGTGCTCTCAACTAAAGGAATGGGTGTGACTGGTGTGCGGTACTCATGCGAAGTGAATGACTTTTTGAGGTGTCGTTTGGTCAACCAATCGTGTTGCAGTCTAATCGTATTGAGAGAATTGAGCTCTTACGTCTTATAGTATTGAATAAATGAAAAACTCCAAAATCCGCAAACAGTTACTAACTTAAGTTTAGTAAGTTAAGATAACTGTTTACGGCTATTGGAGTTTTTCATTTATTCAAGTCTAATTGTCTCTATCATTAGGTCATTGTCATGTTGTATTTGAAGTTTCGTGTTGATTCATGTATTGAGTACTTTTGACTGAACTTGGTCCACGAAGAGCCCACAATTATTCGTCAGCCGGTGAGGCTATAGAATTTTCAGTGATACCAAAGTACGCATTTATGCACGAAGTAACTGGGTAAAGCTCCTAAACCAGTGCATTCATCTCACTATATTGGGTGTAATGAACTCAGCAGTACTCCCTGTAATCATTAGCAGTTACAACACCGAATGCTGATTTCAGAAGACTGGGTTGAACCAGGGGTGGCGTGTTAGACTCTCATACCGAGGGTCACGGGTTTGAGACCATAGCACGGAGAATGTTTTTCTAACTATTTCGTCCGAAAATATTTACCAGCGGTTGACAACTTTTACACGCAATACTAAATGACCCCACTACAGAGAGGAAGTAGCTCTCAGTAAAAGGCATTGATGGCGCAGATCAAGGAGATCGGTCCGGCATCTACAGCCACAGCTTCGGGCGAGAGTGAGGCTCACGGAATCGGCCGAAGTATTTCGTTGGGGAAGGCAACGGGAAACCATCGAAGTAGTCTCCAGAGGAGATGCAGCCCTCCACTCCACCTATTTATGACATACCTCCTAAACTAGAACATTTTTTTCTCAAAATTGAGCGTAAATACAAAGCACTTCTTCCTTTATCTGCAGGCATACGCTTACTCCATGCACATTGTCTATTTTAGGATTCAGTGCCAACTGAATGTGACAGCATCTCTAAACTAAAATGGGCTTACAATGACAGTTACTTTTCAAGTTAGTTCTACGATGACTATATTTCCTGTAATACGACCCCCTTTTTCTTCCTGTGCGTCGCATACTAGACAATTGTTTTCATGAAATGTACGCTTCTCCATCAATATACAAACAGTAGGTTTATTTATAATTTTTACACCATTGCCTGCCCACGATTTCCTCTTTCCCACAGTTTCTGCTGCTCCTTCACGGCTGTCCGTCTTCTTTTTCTGAAGGCTTCAGCAGTGGAAATGGGATATAATGGAAAAAGTTTAGATGGTAGGTATGGATAACGTTATCTGTTCTTATTATCTGTATTCGTCGATACGTTACGGTTTTAGTATATGAGCACGTTATCCCTCATCACCCGACGAGGCGCGCTCGCTAGATACGTTTCTCTTTGTGCTTGGAGAAGGAACGAGCAAAAAAGATATCCCCTGGAGGCATTTGAGAAACCGCTTGCTCTTTCCCTTCATTAGAAATGGATCTACTCCCGCAACCTACCTGAAATTAGTTTTATTTTTTTCGAACTTTTTGGTTAGTATTTTAATGTTATGGACTCAGTTATAATTTCAGTAGCATGTAATCGTTTTCGTTGTAGTTAAGCGTAATCTTTCCAAAGGGTTCCCGTCCCCCGCTTCTTCAGATAGACGGAATGCACCTCGGTGAGTGGGGTAGTAGGTTAACCACCATATGTACCACTCCTGATGCAAGGAAAAGTTGGTTCACGTAGGTACCGGAGGAAATTTAAGTAAAAATTATCGGCTGTCCTATTATAATGTGCGTTCAAACCTAAAAATTTTTACATCGAGGGGATAGTCACAAGGTCAATCAATCAGCTGTCTGCCATATCTTGTAATTGAGTATCTAATTTTATCCATTTAGTGCATAGTATACCCGACCAAGCCATGTTTTCATAATCGGAAGCGGGGGCAGTTTTATGAACGCAAGAAAGATGATACCATCGAGAACACACATCGCACGCGGCCCACGTCGTACTTCACGGATTTTACACCGATCGCACAAAGGACATATTTCGTTCACTTTACGGAGGGACTCTTAATATATTAATTTTGATTTTGTTCCGGTACTCGTTGGCATCAACTCGGGAGCTTCTTCAGTTCCCATATCTTTCGCTATCTGATTTATGAAAAAACACGTAGACACCCCAGAGTTATATCTCTCCGTTTGCTGAAGGGCACCCTTATTGCTCTCAATTTACTTGGACGTATTTTTTCCTTACTTAAGGTATTCCGCTTCTTTAAGAAAGTCGTGAATAATTTGAAATGCCTGGCATGATCCATATCCGTGCTGCCCAATGGATCGAAATAACTGACTAAAAATTCCTGGAAGTTTACGACGAATAGGCACCAGTAATTTTGGTCTTTATTGAACGGCATTAATATCATTTGTCTTTGAAATTAAGCTTTGTAACTAAACCCTCGGACGTGAAGGTCCTTCATAGGGTATTACTGAAATTTTCGCAAGGGAAATAAATAATGTCCGTTTTTTTTCGAGAACAACGGTGGCGAAGATTTCTTTCATGAAATTACAAACCCATTGATTCGGGGCAGCGAAGGGAAATCTTCCAAGTACACTTAGTAACCTTTGCCAGCGTATCCTTAAACATATGACCTTCTTAACTCCGAACAGTACTCGAAGTAACTATTCTCAGAAACTGTGCCAGTTTCGTGAAAAGTAAGAGGCCGATGTTTATGGGTACCCTGTCACCCTTGTTAACCCAATAACTTGCCTCCTCCATTGATCTCGCTTGATCTAAAAAGATTTCAGGCTGCTTCACGGTCTCCACTTTGAAATCAGTGATCCCATCCCCAATAAAAAAAAGTAACTCTTAATTTTCCTTTTCTTCGTTTCCGTTTTCCCCAAGGCTCCTCCACCATTAAATTATCGAGACTTTCAAATTTAGTGGCCTTGCGGCGTTTACTTTGTGCAGGGGGGATTTGTAAAAAAATTTCCTTTGCTCGAGAGAAGACGTGGGGTTTGAAAGCCCTCAAAAATCCACCGCACGGCAAATGTAAATTATAATCCAGAATCGTGTTTTTCATGATTCAGAACCACCTTTCCACGCTTGCATTGCTACATCGTGGCTCAAAAGAAGTTAATTCATCCCTTCCCTTCAAAATGTTCGACCAAAGAGGCAGAAACGATATGAAATGCTTCAGAAAAGTAGATAAAAATTTAGGACTGAAAAAGGGATTTGGATCCCCACAGCACTCAACGTTTGCATTTTTCGCAATTGAAGTAAAAATGAGATCAAAGGGACTATTCGTATCCTCTTCGGCTTTGCTCTCCATCCGCGCGCGTTGTAGAACATTCAGAGAGTGCAAGCCTTGCAAATTCCCACTTTTCAAAGAGTCCTCTTCTGAAGATAAAACCGCTCTACTTCGGAAAACAAATGGCTTTTCTTTCTTTAGAATTACTTTCGCAGTTTCTCTTATCTGATCCGCGAAGAGGACGGAAAAAATTTTCGATGCCATGTTTTTCTTGGCCCTTGCTGAAAACTCTTAAGAACACCTCACCACTATCACTTATACTTGGATCGTCTACCATTATATTAAATACCTTGCACTCATTATGCTTACAATAGGCCCTAATCACAATACTACCCTTGCCTCCTTGGACGCGATAGTCACGGACAACTCGAATTAATCGTAAAAAAATTTCTACTCAGCATATTAGTCCATTTCCCTTTAACAAGTTTTCCTCGAACAAATAATTGCTCCCACGCATGACGCGAGAAATGAAACTGTCCTTTACATACACCTCCCGGGGCCCAATTTCTCGCTTTTCTCTTAGCTTTTCTAGACTGTAACTGAACTTTCCGCTTCCATTTCCACGCTTGATTCTCGGGGAATAGCAAGCACTTTCGTATTATTATCCATAGTGGAACCTCGTTTGATAAACTTTTCCATATCTCACCCACTTCTTATAGCAAGCCCCTTCATTCTTTTATATCGCTTGGTTTTTTGCCTATGGCAAACTACTCTACTACTCGAAGAGTATGGACGTCTAACTATCTGGCTAATGCGTAATGGATACCCTTATTTGAATAAAATCCGCCCTTGTTTATTCCTTCGCCAAAAGTAGTACTCCGTACGCCTTCCCGTCTCGTCGTTACCCCCAAGGTATCCGGAGGCGGCATCCCCAAAAACTGCAACTTCCTTGTAACCAGAGAAATGAAATCCAATCCCCGTGAAAGAAAAAAAATCACTATCACAGCACTCTGACGAAGGGTACACTTCTTCGGAGTCGTCAACATCACCATGAAAGGTGAACTTATGAGGAACAAGTTACAAAATGAATACGATAAAACATATCCAGAAAAGGGAAAAGAAAAAGTTGTCAAGAAAAAGTGATTATGAGGATAACGATCGGTGACTGAAATTCTGTGAATCCCGTGTTCCAGGAATAGCCATACCACTCACTTTCTAGAAGTACCTTTTTTTTCTCCTCTAAGGTCCGTTATTCTGCGGCTAACCCTTCCCTTCTCCCTCGACCCTTTTCTCTCCGGCAAGGGTGAAAGCTATACATTTTCTCAAGCTTAGTTAACGCTCAGCAAAAAATATTCGTTGTAAATTCGAATTGATTTCTCAAGAGGTGCCAGAGTACCAAAAGAGGCGCACCATATTAAGTTAATTTCCGTTCATAAAATATTTTGATTCTTAGTATTCTACACCAATGTATTTTCATGACAATTTGCCATGACAGCGGGGAAAAACATATTTTCCCAATAAAATTTGCCACCTTCAGTGGAGACAAATAAAAATAAGTAACCTGAGGATAGCTAATTTCCATTTCAAGTTACCACTTATTGAATGTTAACGCACAACAGGTTATTGCAATGATTCCCGTATTGGGGAAACTTTCAATTTGGGCTTTTTTCCCAATTTCCTTTCATAATTTTCCTTACGGTTATCACATTTTGCAGGCTCCTCTCTCAGGGATTCCGTTATTACCTTTTCTTGCTTAAGGGAGATATGTCTTTGGCATTTGCCGGGGTTTTTGTGCTATCGCATTGTTCTTAACCTTCTGAGGGTAATTCCACTGCTTCAGAGCGCAAGAATTCCTTTCGGAAAGTCGTTGCAAAACGAGACAATTTCATTTTTCGCAGAAGAGCAGATGTTGGGAAACCTAATTGGGTCTTTTTATTCACAATGCTATTTGCGAATATGATGTGACTGATATTACTTCTTTATAAATATTACTGATAACATGGGGATCGAGATGGTGCGGTGGCTATCATACTAGCTTCCCACCCAGAGGGCCTGGGTTCAAATCACGGCGGTGTTGAATATTTTTCAATGGTATCTCGATCCCTATTTAAGGTGGAGGGCACTTTGAGTGAATACGCCGTCCGTCGGAAGGGACGTTAAGCTGCGGACCCCTTGGCACCTTTCGCTAATGCCGGGTTTCTCTCCACCCTTCATCATTTCCTGTCCATCCCTAACGGCGCAAATATCCTCAGCTGTCGGTCGCCTCCCCTAAATACTACTACTTACAACTGATAACATTATATACTACAAGCCACCGCTAGGGTGTAGAATAGGGGGTGACTACCCATCATAGTGCCTTCCATCGAAAACAGTTTCCCCCATCACGATCGCAGAGCGTTATCTGATCCTTTATCTTCCGTAGGAAACAACAGAAAAAAATACGATAAGGATTATAACAATGTAATGGTTATATTTTAGATGTTTTTAAGCTGCTAGTATATGTCTTTGCATGTGTGTAACTTTAAATGAGTTTTTTATGAATACGAGTATTCATAAAAATTATACGAGTATTCATATGAATTCATACCACCCGTAATTAAGAAAAAAACCCGCATGCAAAAGCCAGAAATACAATCCACACACGAAACATGGTAGGCATTCATGCAAAAACCCTTACAACCCACAAACTTGAAAACACTCAGCCTACCAACTAACACACACATGCATCTACAAATACACCTGATGTCTTTGCAATATTTAATTTTGTTCAAACTTGTAAATTCAATGTTTTTAATATTTCTAAAATGACTTCTGTTTCTTACTATGATTCCTGATTGCTTGGGGAAAGAATGAGTTTCTATCTGTAGTGGGATCCATCTCCCTTATTTTAGCTTTGTGGTCTGATCTACCCAAGAAGAGTGGGGCCATTATAATTCCTTTTGTGTCATAGTCAAACTCGTTTGTTCTGAGCCTTTCTAAAAGTCTAAATTTCTTGTCTTCTTCGTATTTCAAGTGGCTCCCAGCCTAAATCCCCTAAGAGACCTGTCACACTTGTGTTCTTATCATTACAATTTTTAACGAATATAGCGGATTTTCTCTGGCCTTTATCTAATTCTTCTTGCCAAATTTTCTTCCAAGGATCCCAAATACTCATGGCATATTCCAAATGAGGTCTAACTAGAGCAAAATAACACCCCTCTTTAACTTTCTCATTGCATTTCCCCACCACTCACCCGTTGGATGAAGCCGTGTTTCTTCGGAGCGGATCCGCATATTGGCCTGATTTGTGCTCCCATGATAGGCGTGGTGTTATAACTACCCCCAAATATTTAACTTGATTGGCCATAGTTAGTACTGAACCCTCTATTTTTTAGTTTATGTCCTGTTCGCCACTTCCTTTGTTCCAAAATTTCAAAACTGCGCATTTGTCTATATTAAGCGTTAATCCCCAATTCTCGCACCAATCCGAGATTGTCCAAGTCTGTAGCTAAGTCTAAGGCTCATTTTCTTGCAAACCACCGGGTCGTCAGCAAATAACCTGAGATTGATACTAGCGTTTGCGCTTAATTCATTAATGTATATTAAGAATAGAAGCGACCCTATTACACTTCTCTGGGGGACGCCCGAAGTTACATCTATATCTGTTGAGCAAAACCCATCGATGAATGCTTTTTGTTTTCGATTTGACAAGGAGTCTCTAATCCAATTTATTTTTTTCTCATTGATTAAGCGCAGGTTCCCTTAACCCGATCAAATATTACTAAATAATATATTATTAGAATAACAATGAATAATTAATAATGATATTATCAATGTATCATTAAAATAATATAATTTAAAAAATTATTATCAGCTATCTCATATCTAATTTAATATCTCATATCAACTAAGCTAGAGAGAATATGTGTTGGACAGATGGATTTAAGATGTCCTTTTTTCCAGGTGCAATAAGGGATTACAATTGCATTGTCCGACCGCGGTAGGGGGACAAAAATTCGGGTCAAAATTAGTCTGCTGTGTATTCACCCCCTGCCGCACACCCTAACGGTGGCTTGTAGGGCATTTATGTTTTTTTACCTTGTATGTAAGCATTCTCCACTTGCTAAAACTGGATTTAGCCATACCAACGCATTTCCATTCAAGCAGGATAACACGTTGAACTTGCATATTAAGAGAATTAAGAGTAAACCTTACACATTATATTCCTATTTCCAACGGCCAGGTAAAAAAACGCCGAGCGCACACTTTGCGTTGAAAACAATTTTGTTTCTATAAAAAAGGGGCACGTTACTGAATAAGATGTCATTTTGAAAAGTATCACTGGGAACTTGGAGGACCGCGTTAACAGCAGACTTGTGTTCCGTACACCCCCATAATGCATAGTCAAAGTATTTAAAATGTCTTATTATAAAATAACTCATCCCGATAGCGAGGAGTTATTTTGTGAAGAATCGGCTCGGTCACCTCCTGGATCAATCTGGTGGTACAAAGTTCCAGTCTTTGTCCACAATATTTATCGTTCGATCGATAGAATATAGTGTTCCAACATGCGATTTTAATATAACTTTAAAAGTGTTTCCGAAGTAGTGCGTAATGAAGATTTTTAGATAGATATTTTTTTGTATGTTTTAGTACCCTACTAGTCATCACTAGGTTGTGTGGCAGGGGGAAATAGGTACTCCTTGAAGGTAGAATTATATGTTGCAAATGAGACTGTACGGTAGCAGGCAACAAGTAGTCGGGCATGGGTTTAGTTGCTATGTGAAAATTAATGGTTTATCGAAGTCTTTTACCCAGCTTTGCTCCGTCCGTCACGTTGTTACCTGGGTCTGCCCTTCGACCAGCTTGAGATTTCCCTTTCCCCCTCGCTATTTCCGTTGTCCCTTAACAACAGTGGCCCTCACCAATACCCACATTTGTGAAGATATATTGGTGTCCAGCGTGAACATAAGCTTTCCTCGAAATTATATGTTATCCTCTATCCTTCTTTTTAAGCACGCACGACAGAGAGAGGAAAACAAAGAAATCCCCAAATGTTCTCAATACCTCCAAAGGCCCTCCTTGGCACCCACCTCCTCCATTACAGGATAATCCTCCTGTAAGCTCATCACGCGGGGGCGGAGGGGGAAAAAGATTCCTAATCTCGTCGTCTCGAAGGCGGACGAAATATATGTATTTTCCCAGGAAAAATCGGTGTCGATTGTTCGCGCCTTTCCTTTCATGGTGCCGACTGCCGACCCCACAATTACTAAAACACCGTAGATAGGAGCAAGGAAGCAACGCTGTCGCACTTTTATTTTTATCTGGGAAACTCATGAAGCTTTAGTGAAAAAAAATTGATGCTATGTTGTCTTATGAATATGTTTATGTAAACACTTGGTTATTGAGACAAACTCAGAAAATAGTGTAACTTTTTTAATTCAAGTGTGACAATTACTTGACGTGTTTTACTTGATGATCAATTAGACGCCGTCGTCATCGTCAAATCGGAAATCGTCTTCCTGTAAATAAGAAATAGCGATTGAATGAAACGCACGGCACACGTCGTTCTGCTTCCCTCATCCGACAAGGTGGAACATCCTGTGAAATGACCCCTCCCTCCCCACAGTGCATACATACAGCAATATGCACACCATTGATGACATTGCATTTGGTGGGAAACGAAAAACATCGAGTGAAAAATCCCACCCTTTGTTTCTCTTCTCCCAGAACGCAGAGCGCAAATACACTGATGCAGCAATAACTGATAGAATCAAGCTATTCACTCATGTCAACGCTCTCGTTTTCAAAAATTCAAGGTCACATGACAAATTTTTACATATAAAGGCTTCTTCTTGTAGCCTTCAGTAGCAGTTGTTTTTAGGGGAGGCGAGGCGACCGACAGCTCAGGTCATTTGCACCATTAGGGTCGGTCAGGAAAGGATGAAGGGTGGAGGGAATGGGTGGAGGCTTTCTTAAAACCTAGAAAAATTGCATACATTAAAACATTGCTCTCTCCTGAAGAAAGAAGATCATGAACCAAAGTGCAAGTTATGTCTCGCAGGATCTACCTTTTTGGAAACTGTGCTGATATTTCATCAATAACTGGTGATTATTGAGGTGTCTCACGATCGAACTAGAAACTACATGTTCCATAACCTTGAAAAAAATGAATGTGAGGGAAATAGGTTTATAATTGCTTGGTTCCTCCTTGTCTCTGTTTTTAAATATTGGTGTTACGTTAGCCATTTTACGATCTCTGGGAACCTCGCAATCTACCAGCGACTTCTTTAATATATTTTCTAGATAGGGCGCAATTTCCAAAGCTAGATCCTTAAATATATGAGTGGGTATTTCATCGGGCCTGGAGGATTTATTAGGCTTAATATTTTTCAGCCAACATTCTATTCCATTACATGAGATTTTAATTTTGAGCATAGGTTGACTGGCATGATTTGGTATGCTATCAGGGAGTATAAGTACCATAAGACTAAGTATTCTGTGAGATATTAGTGAATATGCTTCAAAAGAAGGAATTTAATAAGCTGGCCTTTTCCAAACTCTTGATTTCTCTTTCACCTTTATCATTTTTGAGTGAATGAACAGTTGAATTAGTTCCCTAAACCTCTCAGACGTATGACCAAAATGCTTTTGGATTCTCTTTCAAATTTTCTACGAACATTTTCCTTTTGAATTCACTTAACGCTTTCCGAAGTTTATTCTTGGCATTCACCCTAGATATTTTGTAATCATAAGTGATCTCAATTCTTTTGTTCCTAGAGATATCATCCCTAATATTTTTCATTTTGGAATGAGATAGCCTTTGACATTGCCATGCTTTTCTAATATCCACGTTTGTACCGTCTAGGTTCCGTGTTATATTTTATAAATTTACTGGAAATGCACTTGTCTGCTGAGCACGTGATCTCAAGGAAGTGATTCCATGTATCCTCAATATTTGGGTGATTACTATCTTTCTTAAAACTTGCAAATTGATTCTGTAATGCTTACTTTAGGCCATTTTAGTCCCCTTCTTTAAACAAGTTAATTTTCCTCTAAGGATTCTTATTGCAGACCCCATGTAGCAAAAACGTAGCATTTACTGCCCAGTGATCACAAATTCCTTGATTAATTTCTAGAGTTTAGACTTTTTTGAGGATATTCATTGCTCAAAAATCAAGAATATTATCGCCCAGAATATATTGGTGAAGTGTTAAGTTGATGCAATGAATTTAACATATAAGAATTCAATGGCAATTTGCAGATATCCTTGTTTTTTACCCCCATTTTAAAACTATATGTGCTCCAGTCCATATATGGGGTATTGAAATCCTCTACAATTATAATTTTGCCATAATTGTGTTGGGATAAGAAACCTTTTCATTTGCTCATCTGATTCTAGTATTAAAATATCTCTGTCATCAGGCAGTCTGTAAAATGCACATATATCAATTCAGTTAGATGAAAAACTTTTAATTGAGCAGCCATTGCTTTTCAAACCTAGATGTAAAATTACTTTTATTTAAATGTACATTCAACTAAATAATGCATTCAAAATCAGTTGCAATGTAGACAAGTCATATAATGACATTATTGATGAACTACTGATGTATTCAAAATTGCAGTCATGTTTCATTTGGAGTTCTGTGTACTTATGAGCCAGTACTATATTTGAAAAATATTGAGTGCTCACTAATGCTGTGATTATGATTTTTCTTGAACTGTTGTTCCCAAAAATGGTTTTAGGCATATATATATCCTGGAAGACTAGGAGCTTCCAGTGTATTGCATTGTTTAGGCAATACTTATTGCAATTTAAATGTTTACATTTGGCTATTGCACATATGAGCTTTGGTGACCATTGCAAATTTCGATAGAAAAATGCCTACATCAATTTCAGTAATCATCAATAAATGCATATTTTTCATTACATTTGTACTCTTATGAAGTTCAGTTTAGTTTTATGACAAATTTAAGTCGATTATTGATTGATCACCCCAACAAACTTCACTTTTCAGCATTAATAATTTATCATAAAATTAGCAAAAAGTGATTGTTTCTATTTTATGCAAAATTTGGCAAATTATTATTATTATTAAAAATACACATGTGCTGATAGACATTGTCAGGTGGCACACAAGTCCCAAATAATTGCAAAAGATTATACATAAAACCAGACTTCAAAACACAAATCTCTTTAAGAAAACAAGTGAATCCCCATCCCATTTGCAACCATTAATCAGCAAGAAAAAAAAAGATACATTAAAAAAAATTAAGCTATTACATATAATACAATACACCACACATCAATCAAATTATTACATATAAGCCTTACATCTATTCTTAAAAGTATACACTCTGTTAGGAAAGGGCTCGAATATTTTTGCAGGTAAGGTGTTCCACTCAACAATTGTTCTATTTAGAAAAGAAAATTTTTTTTTTATTTGTTCTCTGTGCCCGGCATTTTACCTTAAATTTGTGATCATTTCTGCCTATAAAATTTGGGTTCCCCGCCTCTTTCCTAAGATCTGCCCAAGCTTTCTCCCCCTTCAGAATTCGGAACATTCCACAAAGTCTGCTTACTTTCCTTCTGGTTTCTAGAGGTTCCCAGCCCAGCGTTTCTAGCATGTCAGACACACTCTCCATCCTCCTATGCTTCCCCAGTACATATCGGGCAGCCTTCCTTTGCACCTTTTCCAGTTTTTTAATATGACCTTCTTCATGAGGGTCCCATACAAGAGAAGCGTACTCTAAAATTGGTCTTACTAGGGTCTGATAAGCCTTCTCCTTGGTTGCTCTAACGCTCCCTTTGAGGTTTCTCATCACCCAATGAAGAGTTTTGAAAGCTTTCTTCTTGATGTACTCCACATTTAGCCCCCACCCTAAGTCCTTAGTTAAATATACACCTAAGTATTTGCAAGTATCACTTCTAGGAATGACATTTTCTGAGAATTTATATTCCCTATTGTTTCCATTTACCTTATTGCTAAAAGTGATGGATTTGCATTTGCTAACATTAATATCCATCCCATTTTTTGTCACCCAATCTGCCATTTTATTAATGTCCCTTTGAAGTTTGTCACGGTCTCTGTCATTTTCGACTTTCCTGTAGATGATACAGTCGTCTGCAAAAAGTCTTATCTGAGAATTAATATTTATTGGGAGATCATTTATATACATTAAAAACAAGAGCGGGCCAAGTACGCTTCCTTGTGGGACTCCCGATGTTACCCTTGTTTTTTCAGAATACACTTCTCCTAATTTGACCCTTTGTGTTCGACCTTCCATGAAATTTCTGACCCAAGAGATTACTCTTCTATCTGTGTGCAGTGGCAATTGGCCCATCTTAAGCATTAAGCGATCGTGGTCAACTTTGTCAAAGGCTTTTGACAGGTCGACTATTATAGCATCCACTTCTATTCCTGCATCCATAGAGTCGAACATTTCTTGGCAGAACCCTAATAACTGAGTTTCGCAAGAGTGCCCTTTTCTAAAACCATATTGGCGACTATACAACCAATTCTCACTCTCTCACAAGTCCCAGAGATAATCAGCCATTATCTTTTCTAATAGCTTGCATACAACTGATGTCAAGCTTACCGGTCTATAATTATCAACTAGTGCCTTATCTCCTCCTTTGAAAATTGGCATAACATATGCCTCCTTCCAAGCATTTGGCAGAACATTATTGTTTAAGGTAACATTGAATAAATGATTTATATAATTTGAAACTACACTACCACACAATTTAAGCAAGTCAATTGAGATACCATCTGGCCCTTTTGATTTATTTGCCCTCATTTTCATAATTTTTTTATAAATTTCTGCGCTCAACATTTTAATACTTTTGGTATTAATATTTTTTCACCTCCTTGTTGACTCAGAGATGTATCTACAGGATCCTTTTTATTTACCATAACCTTAAATACACTTGCATACCAATTATTAAACGCATTAGCCTTTTCCTTATCATCAACGATTAGTGTTCCATCCTCTTTTTTTAAAGCTGTTATGTTTTCCCTGTTGTCTTTCCTCCTCCGGAGGTACTTGTAAAATTTATTTCCATTATCTATCCCGATTATTTTCTGTAGAAAACTATCTTTGGCTATTTACTTTTCTCTATTCAATTCACGAACTAATTTTTTGTAAATTATGAGCCATTCCGAGCTCTCGTTCCGTTTTTTGTGAATCACTCTCAGTTTTTTCTTCAAGGATCTAATTTTTCGGTTGTAGAACTCTGGATCAGTATTTAATTAACACAATATGAAATGTAACAAATTTTGATGGAATATGAAAAGTTGGTGACTTTAACGAGAGAGAACCTTTGCTCCCTTGTTGTCTAGGAAAAGCACCTTGTGTCCATCTCACAGTCATTTGTGGCAGTTCACCTTCATGTTCTTTCCTTGAATCTTTTAACTTCGCTCAATGATAGACTCAGTAAAAGCTTGCCTGACGCAACATTCAAATTGCCAGGCATTTTCACAGAAATAAAAAAATTCCAAGGTAGGCTCGATACTTTGCCCATTGTTTTTCCCCTTCATGGGCAACAGAATAAGGAACAATAAAACACAAGAAAGATGAAGGAATATTTTTGAAATTTTGCCACTGTGCTCACTCTAAAAATATTTTGAGAGTGGTTTGAATTATAACGGAAATTTACATGCATTAATTAAGCACAGACCATTCAAATGGAGTCCTTGAAGTAGGACTTAAACATCAGTTTTCCAATAGTACACGTTAGATTCCCATCATTTACCAATAGGAATATGCTCAAAACCCTAAAAGAGGTTCCTCACACATACAGTATCCTTCACGTAATTAATTTTAATGTACTATTATCCTTTAAATTATCTAATTGAAAAAATAAATGATTGGTTCACTAATGTTTAACTGAGAACAGCCCTTAACCTTAGCCTAGTATTTTTATCCCCTATATTCATGGAATAAATCAAACATGGATTAATAAATTTTTATATCATTAAACAAAAGAGAGAGAAATATATATATATAAATAAATAATGAAACAAAATTGATATGAAATTTCCTTTCATAAGATAACTGACCAATAAATAGCATGATATAAAAGTAACTCCCTGCTGATTGCTTCCTAGCACTGATTTTAACTCATTAATCAAAGAAAGAAACCTTGTTCAATTCTGCCGCCCAACACTGTATCTTGAGACATTATATAATTGGTTATAGTAATATGAAATCAATGGACACAACAAAGAACTAAACATAATTAAAGGACAGTGTCTACCAGTGATATAGTTATGCACTCACACTGATAAGCCTTAACTTCAGTAAAAACATCAGTCAACCACATATTATCGTATTTGGATAAAAAAAGATTTGTGGATAGTATTAATTTCACCTTTTCAATAAATTCTGTGGTCAAACATATATGGAGTAATACAATCAAACCATTTGAAGTCCTGGAAAGAGTCACTTACAGAAATAGGTACATGAAATACCCTGCTCACTTTCTGTGTAGCCATTCATTCAAGATTACCTCAAATTCGTTACTGGTAATAAGTTGAATCACATTCCAGAAAAGTATTGCACAAGACAATGCTGATGGAAATTAGTTCCATCTGTCTTATGCTTAACAGCCCGATCTTGAGTACTCACTTAATCAGCAATCACCAATCATGGAAGGAAAGAAAAAAATAATTAATTATTGAGAAAGTAGCCTAAATCTTTGTAATTCTTCTTGTGTCACTATTTCGAGTTGTGGCAGAGCATTTGGATGTATCCAACAAAGACAACTTCAATTGGCACAAGGTCATAATTTGTGATTGGGTTGATTGCATCACATCCCACTATAACTGTCTTATTGGAGAGGAATGATTATTAACAATTGTGATTGCCAATATTGTATTTTTATTCACATGACCCACGTTTGTACACTCTGTGTCATCTTCAGGTGAGCATTACATACATGTTGGCAAATATATACTCTTGTTGATGAGAGAAAGGAGGGGTGGGTTTTAGGGTTAAGGATTTAATGGTGGGTGGAAATCGGAGACTGATTGGCTAGGTGAAAGAACCAAAAGGATGATTGGCAGGGGCCAGGGGGAGTAGGGTGAGGAAAAGGAAAAGCACTGTAGATTATGGTCTACATCGTGACAATTCATGATCGCTGAAACCTCACATTGCCTCGCAAAATCACCACTACACCACCATCGGTCTCGACAAAACATTGATGATCGATTGATCAAAAAGTATGGCCAAATTGTAGCTTGCAACATAGGATAACTGATGATTTTGCCCATGTGTCAAAACTGTGGCAAAAACTCCTGCACAGCTCACTCTTTCAGTGATAAAAGATACAGTTTGCATTCATTCCTCCTCCAATCCTTGCCATGTCAGTGGATGGCTTGTCTTCAAAGTTCCAAGGGCTGGGGTGTGGGGGGGAGGGACTTTGAATCTTAATTTATCTACACTGGAACCAGAAGGTGATAGGCCGTTGTGTGCTTTCATGATGCATTGAAGGGGATCAAAAACAACAGGGAGTGGGAGAGAAACATATCCATTTCAATCCATAAATGGACTGATATATAAAAGGTGCATATTTGAAGATAAAAGAAATAATTATCATATCTGTCATTGACTCCCTTCGTGCTAATACTAATTTCAACAAAGGAATTCTTCTTCTAATGTTTTTGCCTTGAAATGTTGATCCATATTTTACTCCAAAATTCTGTGTAGATATCAGAGCTGCTCTGATGTAATCTCTTCTACCTTAACATTTGATAAAATACTCTCCATCAAGCATTGGAGATGAGATGTATCTATCACCGATTTCTTTCCTTTCCACTTCTCTCTAAAATTCTCTTCTCTGAGTTTCCCTTCACTTTGGACAAATGCCAGGTCATACGTGTATGACACTCCTGTGCAGAAGACAATATGTTAAAATAATGGAGAACTTTTCAAGAGAACCTTTTGCCTCTTGTTATTGATGGTGGATAATTATCCTGCCATGCTGGTAATGGAGAACATTTGTGTTGGTTTAGCCCTTCTATGGCTCCTGCATCATTTTTGCTCTCAATATCTAACCTTTATAAATGCATTAGATGTTGTCTTCTAAATTCCCAAATGGAAAACGACTACTGGTAATAAAGCTAAAGAGCAAAATGTAAATATGTAAATCTTTTTGGAAAATTTAAAGTTTTAAAAACAATAGATTAAGACTGAAATTGACTAAGAGTATTCAAGGTCATGTGAATACTATTTGTCATATGTGTATTTCATATCTTCCCACGTCATATCGTGTTTAGAGTTTGAAATTGAAGAAATGGGTATCATTTCATTAGTATGATTGAATAGCTAGGCTTTAGTCAAATATAATTGAAGGAATTTTAGGTTTATAGCAGAAGGCATTTTAGTCAAAGCAAAACGTCATATTTTGATGTTTAGCTTTGGCTAAAAAGTATTTTTTTTAATTGTACTCACTAAAGATAAGAAGGCAAAAATAATGCAATGGGCCCTTTATAAGGTAAAAGATTGATGAGATATTTAAGATGAAAATATTTGACTTGATTACAGAATACCAATTGGTCAAGTAATTAATTGTTGAATGCATAATTGAAGCAAATTATAGCTTAAGATCATTAATTACTTGCTTTTATGCTCTCAAGGTTTAATTGCATTCATACTAAGGATGAGAGATGTGTTTCATTCAGGAGATAATGATATTCTGGCTGCAAGTGTTGCTAGTTCATTAATGATTCCAGGGTACACCACATAGTTAAAATAAAAGGAAGATTACACACACCAATAAGTGATTGATCAATATTGATTTTAATATTAGGCATGACTGGCATAAAACCACCGTTTGTGGGCTCAATCTTGGAATGCTAATAAGAAAAAGTAGCATAAGGCAAGAATTTTGAAAAAAAAGTAGTGTATGAAAAAACATTTTTTCTTGAATGATAAACCAAAGCACTGGTTCAAGCCCAGCCTCAGGCATTTTTGAATTGTTGATACTAGTGGCTAGGTTGCTAATGATAAACCACGAGGTTATGGAGGCCAATGATTACATGGACCACCAAAGAGATCCTGAGAACAGCAAAGGTGATACCAATAATACCTGTAATTGATATATGAGTCAGTCCCATTGAATTACTCACGTACAAAGAATTACTCCTTTTCTCTTAAATTCACCAAACGAAGACTAAAATATGGCAGCTATATTCGCCATATGTTGAAAAATATCCTCGTAAACAGTGAATGGAAATAAACAATATTTACCTTGTTTCAAGGCCAGGTGTACAATTATAAATGGCCATAACTACGTAACTTAAACAAAAATATGGCATCTGTAGCCACACTCTTGGAATATCGATATATTATGCTGTAATAAAGAGCTTTAATCTCTTTAATTTATATCCCCAGATTATCCAAATTTCAATGTATGCGCCAAATGAAGAATGAGGAAAATCGACGGAGCCAATCGATCATTGGACGAAATATCTCGATTACTCGAGAAGTAATCAGCCAATCCGGACAGTCCAGAGTTCGTATAGACCTTGCAAGTGTGTGGTCGAAATTTTGGGACATGTGGAAGGGTTGATTTCACGTGGTAGTGACTTATTTTTCTCTTAAGATGTGCGGCAATGTCCTATCACCGTTCTATTCCAATGTGTAATTTTTGTTCAGCCTGTTGAGCTGTTTAAATTTAAAAACACTGTGACTTAATTCCAAGAAAGCTAAGATGACGAAAATCAGGAAACAAAGGAGAAAGAAGACATACAGGCAGTCGTCTAGTCGTCGGCGATTGAGCCAAAGAATGAGGAAATTACCTCGCATTAAGTGGTGAGTATCTTTTGTCTCTAATTTAAACTCTTTGATTTATGGGATGCTTTATTATTTTCATTGGGTGAGTTTGTTATTGACTTGAAGGTACAACATTCAAACAATCTCCGAATGTTCTTGGAAATCGTTAACTCTTATTCAATAGTGCATAGTACCCATTTAACATTAATCTGAACCTATGAGTCCATCCCCTGGGCCTCTCAAAATTGCGAAAAATAATACCCTAGGGGATAGTGAGATAATTGTGATTCTCATATATTTCTTTCATGTTGTGTGAGAGATATTTCATTTGAAAGAGTTTTTATTAGATTCCATGATTGCTGTTCTCCGGTTTTTCTCGCAATTCCGGCACACAAAAATACGTGTCCGAAAAATTACTTAACCTTACCATTTTTATTTAGATTTATTTACATTAAAACCCTTATCGTAGTATATCATCCCTCAAGCTACTCATGATATTCTTTCAGTCCAGAAATTAAAGAAGCGTGGAGTGGAAGCAAATCAGCCAAGCAGAACATGGAGGAAATGGGATTAGTGTATGATATGAAAGCGGCATTCAGGATACCAACCACAAAGGTTCATTTCATGTGTCCATTGGAGATCTAAATTTGTCATTCACTGCTTATCTTTACCCACAAACATGTATAAAATCAATAGTACTACTTTCTTTTTTATTTTTCATTGTTGCTTTCATTATGTTCTTGTATTTTATGCATCCATCAATAGTTTTTTTTCATGTCCTTAGTCTGAAAGGTTTTATTTACGATGGATTTGTAGGTAAATCCCTTAAAAGAATTGTATAATGCCTGAAATTTAATAATAATAATCTTTTTTCATCAAAGAGCATTATATACCACTACATGAGCCATATTGAGTAGAAAAGGCCCAAATACAGTGTTTATTACTTTGGTGGAGATGTACGTATGTATTACAATTTCACGCTTGAAAAATCAAGTGCAAACATTTTCTTAAAAAAACGCTGCGGGTTTGAAATCAACGAATCCTATATTACGTTTTTGAAACTATTACAGCTAGCTAGTCCTGCTCAATGAGGAAGTTTGTTGTAACATTTAGGGTAAGGTTATCCAACTGGTTGAAAGGGTCAGGTGCTGGGGTGGGATGAAACAGTGCAAGAGGTAAATACTGGCTATTTTTAAAAGTACACAATCTCTGTTTTAAAACATATTCAACAGCTTGCTCTGTAGACTTTCTAGGTCTAACTTCAAATTGTGATGAGCCGGGAAAATTTTTACTTAATCTATTAGTATTTGGGCACTACCAATAGTCTCAATACCTTTGCCAATTACAGGAATGATGTAATATTTTGCACTGTCAGCAGGACTACATATATCTGCAATATACGTACATGCTTTTTATTATGAAAGTGTGCGACAAATTTATTTAAAATATTACATGTATGATCTAACACAGTGAATTTATTGAATTTGCATTTGTGTGGAAGTTTAAACCAAAAGTGTGTGGTGGTGCATGATGGTTCCCCTTAATGAATTAGTTCCATTTGTCGCAGGAACTTTTAAAAGATGAACCATCTGCTTCGGCCAGTGGTGAGACTGCCAAGAGGAGACGTCCAAGGAAGCAGCACGTGGCCGAAAAATTGGAAGAAGATGCCAAACTTCCAAGGGAAAGGCTTTTAAGGCTCCCTGATAGTCAGGCCAAATGGCTTGCTTATCTGGTTCATAAGTATGGAGAGGATTACAAGGTAATGACACATTTTAATTGTGTGTATGATAATGGGAATTCATTTAACCACTTGGCCCTGTGGAACCCGGCGCAGTGAGCATAATTCATTCGGAAATCTTTCTCATGAAGTTGAATGCTTCTTAGATGAAATAAATTTTGTCCATATAAATTGTTATGTACAATAATGCCTTCCATGTAAAAAAATGAATTATTTACAAGGTTTAGTCCAAGGAAATTAAATATACATTGTTTAGGATTTTGAATCATCTTCATCTTTTCATCTGTAGTGGAATGAACCAATTTGGAATGCAAAGTCGATTTGTAAAAAAAATAATGAAAATAATTAGTTAATCAATTACACATTCTTAATTCTTTTTCATTAGAAAGCTGTCTAGACACATTTGTTTTTGCCATTGCTTCAAAAGTTTGTAAAAATGTGCCATAGTATTATCATTAAATAAATTTTAAGCATCCGTAGCCACTCCATTACTAGAATGATACTTCGTATGCTTGGTGCAATGCACAAGTTTCCAATTCTTTCTTAAGACCTCCACATCATCTTTGGCTTGCTCTTCTAGACTTGACACTTCTTGAAGGTTCGTAGAGTTTCTGGATGGTAAACAGCAGGGGTTTCATGTTCAAATTGCTGCTTGCGTTAGCATGATATAGGGGAGTGAAATGGTCTTTCATTGGCTTGAGGCTGGACAGTGCCATCTCCTCAGTTGTTATTTGTCTATGCAGGTTTGCTTTGACATCTTCTTTCAGAAGAGACCCATCTTATCACAATTAAAAACCTATTGCAGCAGGTAACCCTCTGAATCTATGAGCTTCTTTAATCACTGATGAAGTTCTCTGCTGCCTTTGAGTCAGAGCTCACTGCTTTACCACGTCTCACAATACCTTGGCCATTCTTGTCACTCCCTTAAAAGCATCGGTGTCCTAAATCTTGTCCTTGTTCTTGTGGATTATGTAAATCACTGGTGTAGATCGCATTTGGATGCTAGACGTCTCACTCGTGCGTTGTTCTCACTTTTTAATGATTTTAATTTTTACTGTTATTTTTACTTTCTTATGACTATCTGTGTGTGGCTTTTTCTTCAAGAGCATTTTTTAAACTATGGTGAAAATATGCTTAGACGTTGCACGCAAACAATTACAAATAAAATGTCTGAACACAAGTTTTGAAAAATGTGTGATCACTAGTGAAACTAAGATGCCAGCAGAAATTTGGTCTTAATGTGAAGAAACTGGTCTTTTACTGAAACTGCTATGGTCTTTTAGTAAAGAAGCAATTTCTAAGCACGGAGAAAAGTAGCAGGCGTGCAATCATTCCAGGAATCCCCTCTCATCACTTGTTATGTGAAAATTTGCTCATCATGCAAGTCAATTTTACTAAAAATATTTTGCTCATGGTGCAAAGTGCATGCTATGCGAGGTGCTCTTTAAGCAAGGTTGCACTGTACTGGTCCTAGTATGGCCTGCAATATTAATATTTCTTCCACTTGAAATTAGTAGTAGAAATAGTAGTTATTAGGGTAGGTTACTGACAGCCCCAGCTGGAATTTTAGTGTGTGTTCATTGCCACAATTTGACATGACGGAAGGTCATGTATTCTCATGATCACAAGGGTGACAGTTGGCAGGGAGCAATGATATATGTACTCCTGGTGGAGTCATCCATACCAGAAACTAGGAAGGGTCGAAGCCAGACAAAAGGTAGTCTGTTAAACATCTGTTCCTCAGCGAGGCGGCTGCAGAGGCAACTGACCCCATTGGGTGGGCAAATAGAGTGCTCGTGTCACATCTAAGGCACAATTTAGGAAGTTAGCAGGAAACTACTTTAATTATTTCTCTCAAACAGTTATGATGGATAAAATTACAAGAATAAATCAAGACAATAATGGGAACTTAGTTCTTTCTTCAAAGTAGTCATCGCATGAAATACTTGAAAAGTTGAAGAGACAGCAGTTATAAAAAAGGAGACATGGAAGAGGACTGAATCAGTTGCAATAGGATGTTAGGATGATGTTGAGTATGTAATTAGGAAATATATAGTAGGAGATGGAAAGAGGGAATATAGACAAATTAGGGCTCTGAGAGGTGAGATGGAAGGATAATTGGGTTTCCTGGAGCGATATTTATGTATAGGGTAATATGCAGTGGAGCAAATGACTACCAGTTAAGGGTAGCAACAGCATTGAATGAAAAGGGAGGATAGAGTCTAGTAAAAACAGAGGATGAGTGACAATATTATTTGTAGAGGTGAATATTGAACCTGTGAACTTGGTCATTATTCAGTTCTATACGAAACCCAGTAACCATTGGGAGGAAGAAGTCAAGAGGGTATATGAAGAGTTAGAGAACATGATTCTGCTTGTTCCTGGTTGGAATGTGATGGTAGTGAGGGGACTAGGGTCTAGGAACAAGGACTGGACACAGACAGCAATTAAGAGCTCTGCAGGAGACAGGTTTAATTATAATGAACACTTGGTTTAAACACCACAATTTGGTTGCCCATTGAATTTATTTCTCGCCAGCACCATTTACTCTTCTGTAATTTCTCTCTAGATTATATCAGGTCTTCTCTCAGCATTCCCTCCCTTGCTGATTGCTGTGCCATGAATGATATGCAGTTTTTCTTAAAAATTGTCAACAGTAATTATAGGTCTTTCCCTCTTCCAGTGCCTTTGCGTACGATGTGGTTGAATGTCCTCTTTCACTTTGTCACCCCTTGTTTCTCTCAATGACAAAATGCTCATTTAACTTCAGACTTCCATCAGCCTGTACTGCAATGATGAAATGCTTCCTTGACTTCAACCCATTCTGTCCATCCCTGTCATGCTCCTACTCCCCCTTAATTTTCTTCGGACCACCTACTCCTTCGCTTATAATTTCATATTCCTCATGTATGTAAACTGAATGTATTTTATGTGGTGATTTTGTTTTTTGTTGGTTTGGTTTTATGCATTAATTTTTTATCAATATCACTTGTTTTTTCTTTGTTATTTATCCAATGTAATTGGTGTGATGCTGTTTTTGGACTAAATAAATAAACGAAGTTTCAGGTATACATGGAAAATGCCAGGTGGTTTGTTTAGTCAGCAGTAGTAGTAGTTCTAGAGGAGGCAACTGGCAGCTTAGCATTAGCTTACTCTTATTGAAAGGCACCAAGGGGTCAACTGCTTACGCCCCATTTGACGGTCGGTGTACTCACTCAAAGTGCTCTCCTGAAAGCACTTCAAGTAGGGATCCAGAATACCACTGAAAAAGTTCTGCCATCTCCAGAATTTGAACCCGAGCCCTCTGGGTGGGAAGCCAGTAAGTAAACCACCGCACCATCGTCATCCCCGTGATTTAATTAGTTATCAGTTAAACTATGTTATGGTGAAGCGCAGTTTTAGAAATTTTGCCATTCAATTTATATATGTTCCTGGGAACTGATGTGGATTCAGATAATAATTAATTGCTAATGAAAGGTTACATCAGATTAAAAAGAAAAAAAGGTAGTGGAATAATTCTTGTGTGATGAAGAGGAAATGAGTAAAGTAAAATTAATATGGGATTATCTCAGAATAGGTAGAATTAAAAACTGCGAACAAAAGTAAAGAAACAGTACATACGCTGGCCAGGAAACCATACATTATAGATGAGATGATTGATAGATGTGATAAGGAAATTGAAGAATGTCAATGCAGCACAACCGATTGCTGAACGATCACTATCAAAAAGTCAAGAGAAAATCCTAGTACATTCAAAGAAATGGCAGGAAAATAATTAAATGACCCAGGAAAGATTCAGGCCAATATAAAGATTAGAAAAATCTATGAGGCAAAGATGCTAGCATGTTTAGGCATAGAAAGAGAATATGATGTATTTGAAAATATCTTAGGTACCTGTAGGCTTGATTTTAAAAGGAAAAGACATTGAGGGAATAAGCATTTATGTAGAAGGAATTTTACTGAAAGACTTCATCAGATCAGTATCAGTTCCCATCCCAAAAAGGGTAAGACATCCGCATGTGAGATCTTGTTTTGCATAGCACAAGAGGAAGTTAAGATTTTAAATAATTGGATAGGAATGCAATTTGTGGCAGGTTAATACATAATATCCATCCTAGGGTATGGGTATATTATGAGCCTATAATTAAGGAATTTTGGTCTAATATGAATTCTTCCAAATATTGCAGGCGATGGCCAGGGATGAACACAACTATTACCAAGAAACGTGGAAACAGTTGAGAACCAAAATAAGACTTCTGAAGAGTATTCCAGGACAGTTGGAGGAAAATCTGTGTGCAGAGTGAAATCAAGGACTCTGAGGTCTCTGGACATTTTTGTTTGTGGTGCCACTGACAAAATTCATGGAAAATTGTCTTCTGTGAAGTCTTGTGCAAATAAATACTTTTTTACTGTATGGTGTTTAATATATTTGGACTTTCCCTGTAATCTTACATATGTTACCAGAGAACTGGTAGGTTAGGTGGGCACCATCCATGGGGTCTGATATCTACTGTATCATGTTGTTTTGACAAGTATTACTGAGTGGCCCCAGTCAAGATCATTCCTCACCTCTCCTGCTCATTTCTTTGTATCTGTTTATGTAGATGATACAGCACACCTAACCTATTCTAAGAACCTAGACAATGAAATAGCGCAGAGAAACATTGACAGTATGAGTAAATGGTCTGAAGATAATTTGGTGTTCATTAACTTTAAGAAAACAATATTTAACTAATTTTATCCACACCTAAGGAAAATTATAGTCTCTCCTCTTCTGATTTTATTAGGTTCCTCTCTTGAATGTTTTGTGACCGAATTCTTGGGGATGCATGTACATCTTACCTCTTGAGAAAAATTTTCCCAGGGTTGACAATGTTATGACTCTCAGTATATGATGAATTAATTCATATTTGGCTGAAACATGGAATTGCTTTATGTAAGCACTCGTACCATTTCATGAGCCTCCTTAGGCTGCAAAAGAATGATCAGTAAGAATCTTGGGTATAGTAACTAGGACTAGCAGTTCTACAGTTTGCTTTAAAAAATTCAAATTTTTAATTTTTCCCTGTATTTACATATTCCTTGTTATTATCATTGTCAAGCCAAAGTCACGTTCAATTTGATAACCATTGCTGATATGCATTAGTCTGCATTAAGAAGTTGTCATTACTTAAGGATAACTGCCTAGAATTCAGTCATATTTGCTGAGAACACTGGTTATGCTGGTGTGAAATTCCTGAAAGCATTACCTGGGAAATGGATATTTTTTCACTATATCAGTTCCTGTGCTAGCATCCATGCTACCTAGTTGGTCTCATTCTTGAGATAAATAATTTTATTCTTTAGCCTATCCCTGTTTAGTGTTTTTAATAGTGACTGAGCATTTGTATTTCAGTTCTAATTGCAATCAATATTTGTAGTCGATGTGTTCCATACATGTCTTCTTAGGAACCAATAAGCATCATTATTATTACACGAATTTCCCGCCTCAATCAAATCGCCAGTATCTCTCGACACGGATCGATACTGGTGCTTCAATTGTCTTGAAAAATGAAACACGTTAAGCGCCTTTCGTTCAAGTTGCAACTGTGAAGGAATAGTGTGAGGTATTTGTGAAGCAGACGATTTAAATTAAGCTGCTATAGACAAACTATTCTGCGGATCTCCTTGGCCGCGTAGGTATTTTGATATTTGTGATTTAATCTTGCCTTAGATTTTGAATTAGGAAATCCATTAACTGAAGTAATGTAACAGAGTTGTTTCCTCTTGGTGGTGTGATTGGGTTTTCGCCGTAAAATAATCTTTGTAATCTTCTATTGCTGTGTGTTATAAACATTGCTATCTTCTTACGATATACATTTATATTCTTCCTAAGAAAACATGGCATGTAACGTAGAGGTGACGATATACAATGCTGAGTCAGAACAAGGATTTAGAGATCATGTGAGATCTCAGAGAAATCCGGCGATATTAAGAGGAGCCTATATCGGAGAATGTGTGAAAAATTGGTCTTCAGAGTATCTTTCTCAGAAAGTTGGTAAAATTCCTGTTAAAATACACGTTAGCCCCAGTTCAAAAATGGACTTTGTGAAAAAGAACTTTCTTTATAAAACACTTCCATTTGACGAATTAGTTGCACGAGCTTCTAGGGAGCAACAGGAATCTTACTTTATTCACCCCAGGGAACTATATTACTTGCGGTCCCTCGGAATAGAACCGAGAGGCACGGACATAGCAGATTTTTCCAAGCATTACCCTACTCTCTCCGAGGATTTAAGGCTGCCAAACATTTTCGAAGCGAGTAGATACTTTTCCAGTGTACTCCGTGTTAGCTCTTCTGGGTTATCCTTGTGGACGCATTATGATGTAATGGATAATATTTTAGTTCAAGTTCGTGGGAAGAAGACAGTCATTCTGTTTAATCCCAATGACTCACTCAATCTCTACTTAAATGGAGATAAGTCCCGAATCATTGATGTTGATGATATTGATAACCCAGACTTCCCACGATTCAAACTGGCCAAAAGATACGAATGTCAACTTAATCCTGGAGACATCCTTTTTATACCAGCACTGTGGCTTCATAACGTCCGACCGTTGGATTTTAGTGTTGCCGTAAATGTCTTCTGGAAAAATTTGGATGATGACTTTTATGACAAACGGGACGTATATGGAAATAAAGATGTCATTCCTGCAGCGCGGGTGAGCCAGATTTGATTTAAATTTCTGGTTTTGAATATGAAATAGATCTACATTTAATAAAATTTCAAAGTAAACGGAAACCAAATGCCAACGGAATGGATGATTCCCCTTTTATTTTTCTTTTAGGCTCTCCAAACACTTCAAAATGCCACAAAGTTGCTAAGTTCTCTCCCCGAGGAATACAAAGACTTTTACTATCGAAGGATGATTTCCGAGATTGAAATAAAGCTGGAAACTGTCGTGAAAAGTGAATGTCGGAGTTGATCCGTTTCAATTAAACAAAATAGTTGCAGTTCTTAATGCTATTCATTTCCCCGTATTTGGAGAGTGAACGTGAATAAGCATCAACATTGTCTTTTAGAATTGAATCGCGATCAATTTGTGATTGTGTGGAAACTGCAAATTCGCTCTTGGCCACTTTTGTTACTGCTTTCAAGGAAATATTATATTAATTGTATTTTTAACTTCATATTTCCTTTTAAATTCGTAACTTAAGGTGCTCAGTGTATGAATGAAATGTACATAAATTGCAGCTGAAGTAACTTTTGTTGTCAATTATTGAAGAAAGAATTGTTTATTTTCTTGAGGTAGTATTGATAAAAAAACATATTCATTGCCTTTTGGGCTGAAAAGGTTCTAATGCTGGAGTTGTAAAGGGATAATGTGAAAAGTGTACCTCACTTAAAATAAACACCCGGTGAATATTTAATGTTGAATTTGAAAGTCAATGCTCATAACCCTTTAACCCGAGGTTGATTTGAATAAGGCAGAAGGATAAAACCGCATCAATATGAGGAATGTAATTTGATTTCTAAAAGGCCTCATGATGTGAGATTTTTCTAATTAGTTACCCAAGTGAAGGATGTCAGCTTGTCCCTCTGAATTTGGTTGCTTGCTAATCAATGAGAGTTGGAAGTTTCTCTTTCCTGGCCCAGAGTATTGTACAATGAGGTTCTCACTTGACTCGAACATTCTCTCCTTAAGTGATATTTTCAGTCCTAGCTGAAATGTGAAGAACTATTTAATGGAATTCAAGGAGGGAAATGTGCATTAATTGCTCAAATATTTACCTCAATGGTGAACAATCTTATGGATATGATGTAAAGGCAGTATGTGACCTTTCTAGGGTTTTTTTTGTGTAGAGCTCTCATTGTTTGAAATTTGTCAAAAAGGTATTTCCTCTGTGCCCTATGACATGGAAATAGCATCACTCTGTAGTAACTCTAATTGGAAGACAAGTGTTTGGGTAGAGATTGTCAAACCTAAATGCTTGGACAGATTAAGCAATCATGCAATTTTTTTGATGCTGAGGTGTTCCTTCCGTTGCTCATGCGGAGACCTTCTGTAATGCAGAGGAAACAGAGCCACAAAATGCTCCATGACCACATGAATAGGCAACTTAAATGGTTCAGTCAATATTCTCTTCAAGATAGATATCACGACTGCTATAGTACCAGTTTACTCCATTGCATTGTGCAGAAAATCCCAATGTTTCATGGGTATTGTTCCCTTCTCTGCAATTACAAAAAGTTGCCTTTGTTTCAATGTATTCATTCTATTTCATAATATGAATCTGCCGATGCTGTTATCCACAGATCCCACCCATCCAAAGTTCTGTTTGTGCTGAGTCGGGATCCAAGGGCTGAATCAAAAGAGTTGATAATGCCTTATGATTAGGGGTGGATGGGGTGAAAGGAGAAATGCTAAGAGGGAAGGCATGAATTGAAGTCTGTAAAAAGCTTTGCCTCCTAGTCATTCATCATCACCCATTTAATTTTCAGATGAACGTGTTCACATTATAATATGATTTTATTTTAGATCTACCAATCAGAATAAGGATTGGGAAGGTCTCTTTAAACATCTATGCATTATGACAGACACGACTTCATAAAGTAAGCCATCTTTTGCTGACCAGATTTCTTTTTCCAGGTCTTACACTCTACTATCCCATTCAAATCAGTAATATGTGTGTTATTTTCCTCCCTGCATTCAATTACCCATAATTGACTCTTCTATTACAATCTTCAACTGCCTATTAGGGAAAATCAACTTGTGTTCTGTGAGATTGAAGAATATCAGTGTTTTTTATTTTGCAGTACACCCATTTTGGCAAAGGAATGTCTTTGAGTGTCTCTGACACATCCTCTTATACACCGTGTTACTAGATTCGCATGATTTTTAGTAAAATAATGGCCATAAGGAACAGAAATGGTATATTTGTTATATGTATTGTTCATTCAATTATTGAAGGGCTACATGGAATGGTAATGCTATGGAATCAGCACTCTTGGAAGAATCTTTTCAACCTGGGTTGGTGACCAAGCAGAAGACCAATTGTCCCATCACATACAAGGCCTTGGGCACAATCATTGATGGTGTCCACTGTGACATTTTCATAAGCAATTACAGGTGGGACTTTTTTCATCCGTATTATCATCTGATATTAAAACACTTTTCCAATATTAATAATGTTTATTTGTCAAAACAGGCTTTCTATTGAAATTAATTGCCTCTATCATTGAACTCTGTTGATAGTAAGTTAAATAGTTGCACCATTCTTGGTTGTAGATAGTATGAATTAATATTTTTCTGATTTGGCTGTGTAGGTTTTCGCGGCGGTGGTTTGAAGGATTCTGCATTATCAGATTTCACCGCGTCGTTGTTTGATGCTGACAACAGTTTCGCCAAAGTTGCATTCGGCATCTTCAGGTCGAAGATAAGGGCAAAAATCTGAGTCCCTCATCTTCGACCTGAAGATGCCGAATGCAACTTTGGCGAAACTGTTGTCAGCATCAAACAACGATGCATTGAAACCCGATAATGCAGAATCCATTTTTCTGATTTTTTGTTGGATAAATTTATATTGCAAGAATGGTACTTAGAAGTCTGACCCCACTGCAATAATGTCAATAATGTATGATAGTAAGGCATATTTAAAAATTCGGAGCTTAAGTGATGATTATTAGATATTAATGGACGTATTAATAATTTAAGCATAGATATTATGTTATGAATGGAAATTTAGGAATTATATTAAATCCTCAATTTGGAGGCTTTTCCAAATCAAAGAAGGCCTAGGATGCTTTTATGCTCTCCTTCAATGGGGAAATATTGTTTCTAAAAGAGTCATCCAATGAAAACATTATAATTTATTTTTAAATAACAGCTATATTCATCTTCCAAATGTTGGTAGTTCTTCTCAAAGAAGTCCCCTTAGGTGCCAAGCATTTGCCCCACCTTATATTCTAGTTTATGAATGCACGCTGTGACTTTGGCTTTTTTGTGTATTGCTGGAAATTTGCCACTCACAAATTTTCAGTATGTCCTAAGAATAAAAATAATAAGATAGTAATAATAATTTATATTCCCCAATTGACGAATACATAGTACAGAATATGATACATTATATAATTTTATAGGGTACGTCAAAAAGTGTAGGAAATTAATAATGACTAGCCAAAATAAGATAAGATTACGCCTTTGTGTACAATTATGTACATAGCATAACATTCAAAATTACCCAGAATTGATGTAGCCATTCTCTCTGTAAAATATTTTTCATATAAGTATGTAAACAATTTCTTTTCAAAAATAGAGATGATTTCTCATTTTTTAAACTTATAGGAAGTTTGTTGTACATTTTGATGCACAGAGAATGAGGTCCTTTGGAAATCATTGTCATGCTAGCAAGTACTCCACATATATGATCACTTGTCCTAGTCTCAGAGGTGTTTGTGCCATTATTTGATGGGAATAGGGCCATATTCTTTTTTAATAAAAATAACTGAATTATAAATGAACACCCAGGGAACTGTTAATATGGCAAGGATTTTTAAGAGTAGGCTCTAAAGGGTTTATTGCTCATGAACTAAAGAAACTTCATTTGTATAATAAATATTTTAGTTGACTTACTTGAGGACCCACTTTCCCATATGATGATACCATATGATACGTGGGAATAAAATAGACCATAGTGGAGTGTTTTTAAAACATCCATACTAACAGCATGCTTCAGAATTTAGAGAAGATAGGACACAGAATTTAATTTTTTACTGAGATATGTGGTGTACAGGTCCCATTTATGGTATTTATCAAAATATATTCCTAAAAATGTATTCTCATCAATAACTATACAGTTACTTGTCATAGAATGAGAAGTACTTTTATCAAAATTAAAAGGTTTTTGCAGAGAATATAATGATTGAAATGACCTGGGTTTTAGTTTAATTGTTTAATTAAGAATATGGCTATTCCCATAGCACCACGTGCCTATGAAATGCATAATGGATTCACCCAAAGCCATTAGATCTTGAAAAGATTTCTGATTTTAGCACAATGCTCACATCATCTGAAAACAAGGCCCAGTTACTGAGAAGATTTACATGTTATTGTCTAGGTAGATCATTTATATAAATGAGGAATAGGATAGGACCCAAAATTGATCTTTGAGGAACATATTCATCATCACCCAGGATGATATTCCCATTATTCTGGACAGCTACCCTTTGTTGATGATTTTTATATATATTCTCAACCACTGCTGTGCTTAGCCTGTAATGCCCATTAAATCACATTTGTATAAGAGTTAATCATGCTTAACCACATCAAACACTTGAGACAAGTCAAAGAATACACCTGTTACTTTTTGCTTGGAGTCAATTCGTTGTACAATGGTGTCTACTGAATTGAGGATTGCCTGCTCTGTTAACTTTCCTTTTCTAAATCCAAATTGTTTAGGAGATAGCAGGTTATTAACTTCAAGGAAGTCAATTAGTCTTTTGTTGAACACATATTCAAATACTTTTTCTAATTGGGGGACTAAACTCTGTAGGTCTTCTTGCTCTGCTTGAATTTTTTTAGGTGGACACATTTTTAGGTAGTTGCATCAATAGAGAAGATTTGCACTGTTAGCGATCTAATTCAGTAATGTTTTGGATACACCCACTAGCATGAAAATAAGTATTGCATACAAAATCACACTTCTGAAAAACGTGATTAACGGCTATTATTTCCGAGCAGTATGCTCAGGTATCCACCATCTTGGATCATAGTGTAGCCAATTATCTTTAGTGGTGATAATCTTCTGAAGAAATTCCTTATCTTCCTTTAACATCAAATTCATCTGCCAACAAGCCTCACACAGTCGTCTGGTATGAGCAGTCTTGGAACCCACCGCACACAAACACATCTTGTGTGCATTTTTTCTGTTGCCTACATGAAGGTGGCACCCGATAAAATCATCAATATTCCTGAAAGTGCTTTTAATGTAATTTGATGGTCTTCTCTTACAATGGATGCAGTAGTGTTAACGTTTACTTCTGTTAGCACTGACCAGAGCTTCGGGACCACTTTTCTTTGAAATGGAATGTAACCTCCCTTTTAAGTATTATAAAATATCTTTCAGCCGTGCCATTAATAAAAACAGACTCTCTCTCAGCCTCCTGTGCTATTAAAATGACCTTAATGTCAATTTGTTCAGGTAAAAGCAAAATGTCAATGCGGAGTGTTGTTTATTGTGCGATATCTTCACCATTGCCATAGGCGAACTGAACATGTTGTAACATTCAACATTTTAACAGATACAATAATTAAGTCAAATCAATGAAATATATTCTACAGATATATTGCACAATAAGATGCAATTATTATAGTTTGTGGTATTCTTCCGTTTAAGGTAGTTTTGGTTGGACAATTAACTTAGCATCCCTACATTTCTTTGACTCACCTAACAGAGATGCAACCTGTCACCTTACAGTGCAATAAACGCTTCTTTGACTTTGTATACTTCCTTCCTCCCATCATTCCATCTAACATTCTATCATTCTCTTCCCCTTTGTTCTCCCCTTATCAGAGTACCGTACATACTTCTTTCGATACCGAATCAGTAAAGTAGAGGTGGGTTTTATATGCCTTATCAATGGCTAAGATAATGTAGCACCACTATCAACAAAATATTAAAAATTATACTGTGATTTAAAAGAAAGTTGGGATAAAATATTTGAATAGAACTATGTCAATATGGTATGTACGGATATTGAATTGAATAGGCCAGTTAATTTTAGAAGGCCATGGTGAACAATCTCTCAATAGTACTTGCTTCTCCATGGCTAGTACCTACAGAGGAGAGCCAGACCGATAACCTTGATGTTATCATTTAAGGTATCCCTCCATGATACTCCTCAAAAGGCCCTGCTGATAGATTGCATTCTATAATGTAGCCACAAGGTTTTCAACTTGTGTGAACTTCAGGATGGTTTCGGCAAGACCTAAGATTCCTTTGTTGCTGTGTCAGCCTTGTTTATGGTAACAACTCATGACCAGGCATCCAGAATAAAATTATTTATAATCATTCCATTTTCACTATGTTAATTGCAGTGCATACCCTGAATGATAAGGTGGAAAAAAAAATTCAAGGAGATAGCATACTAATTGTAGAATTGGTGCAGATAGTAAAAGAGCTTTTACCGTAGCCGATATTTCTTTTTTCTATTCCACATATTGCCTTCCTCCCTTCATTACATCCAACATTCTTGTCATTTTCGTACTCCTTGTTTACTTGCCTAACATTCTCCCTGCTATCACAGTGTTCAGCATCTTATTGCCAATCAAAATGCTGTGTGTCCATCTTTCTTGTCTTCTTTGTATTTCTCTCCACTACCCATCTCCTCCCCCTACATGTTTAGCTCTTCCTCGTTTGTTTTACTTTCTGTCCAATTCACTTTCTCCATCCTTCTCCACAACCACATTTCATAAGCCGTCAATCTACGCACATCACCTTGCTTTAATGACCATGAAGCACTGTAAAAAAACTCCTTATCAAAGTTTAAATGAAGCTTTTCTTCACATCCTTAAACAACATTCCTCTCATCAATTGCTTCCTCCTTGTGAAAGCTTGGCCAAAGGCTATTCTTCTCCTTATATCCCTACTACTTAGACCATTTTGATTCAAAACACTTCTGAGTTAGTTTAGCTGTTCCAAGTGCTCTAGTTTATGACCTTTTATTTTAAAATTTAACTTAGTTTTCCTTCTACAAAAATAGCTTAACCTTTGTTTTGTTTACATTGATTCTCATCCCATTCCTATCACACTGACTTTCCAATTTTTTAAAGTAATTCTTGGCAGTCCCTTGGCAGACTGGAAAATTAAAGCTTGATCATCTATAAACTGTTCTTTTTATGAATTCTCTACTGATGGCATTCTTATCTCCAGTTCTTCCCACACCTATTTTACCATTTCCAACTCTTACGCGTTGAAAGGCGCAAGTGATAATGGACACACCTGTGGTACTCTTCCTAATGCTTCCCATCCCGACTCTCCACCCCCCACTCTCACCTGAGCAGTCTTAGACAAATACACAGTGTGGATAATTGTCCTACCTCTCCAATTTACTCCTATTTACTTCAATACATACATTAATTTTACCCAATTCACTCTATGAAACACTTTCTTAAAATCAACAAACATACATCTTGATTGTATTCTATGTTTCTCTCAATTGGTGACTTCATTAGTGCTTTGGCATCACGAATGACTCTTTCCTTTCTTCACCTGCATATATCATTGCCTATATAATCATTTAACCTTTCCATATTTTTATTGATGATACTAAGTGCCACGTTTGCTGCATCTGAAATCAAACGTACTACTCTGTCCAATTAATACGCAAACTGAGGCCGTAAAACTTTTGCAAAATTTAGTTTACATCGATTTTGTCCCTTCAAAGTACTCTCCATTCGTTGCTCTGCACTTCTTATATCCATCTTCTTTTCCACTGTTTAAAGCACCCTTGGAAGTCCTCGGCAGTTAGGCTTTTTAGTTTTCTTGTCATTTCTTGCTTTATTGTATCCACATCTTCCCAGTGATATCCCCTCATCACACTTTTGCATTTTGGGAATAGGAAAAAGTTGCAGGGGGCGAGATCTGGCGAATAAGAAGGATGATCAAGGATGGTGATTGAATTTTTTGCTAGAAACTGGTGAACAATCAATGCTGAATCTGCTGGTGCATTGTCATGATGAAGGATCCATTCATCTTGTTCTGTTGAAATATTGTGCACTGTTGATTTTCCTAAATTCAATTCATCAACTATGGTTTGGACAGTTTTCGGACTATCAGTTTGGACAAGGGAATGCACACGATCAATATTGTCGTCAACACAAGTGGATGAAGGCTCCATGATTTCGTCAATTTACATTTTGACGCACAGCTCGAGGAGCCGCCAAGCACAGACAACTCATTGGGTCTCAGGCAACTAGTGCTGCCAGTGGACGGAGCGATAGTTTGCGTCATGTTCTTTAATCCTTGGATATGGCTACCTTTCCCTATTTCGGGTTGGAAATTGACTCTTATCTGATGAATGCCGGTCTCAGTGGCGGCAGGGTAACGTCCTCGTCTGCCAATCCAAGAGTCGTGGGTTCGATTCCCACCTGGGTGGGTTTTCCTCCACCTAGGGTTTGGGTCTTAGTAATCGTCTCCATTGTTTTCACTGTTAATAGTCCAATTTAAAGGCCAAAAAGGGCTGTTTTCAGACTTAGATTAAATAAATAAATAGAAATTTTCCAGCCAACTGCCTCCCTCATAAATACTGTGAATTAGTCCAAAATAGCTCTCATCCCATGTTTTCCTAAACTTTTAAGTAGTTCCGCATGATAGTGATGTACTCTTACGGCCTTATTTGATTTCATTTCATGCCTTCTCTATCTTGCGATCAAGTTAGCCTGGACCTAAATTATCCTCGAGTATGTAATTTTCTCTTTCTATGTGTGTGGTTTTTGGCTTAATATCTACCATAAAATTTGGTTTAATTAATACTCTCTATGAATTATCTTTGATTGATCGCATAGATTTCTCCTTCTTACTTCTTGGCAGTGCTTTCACCATCCTGTTGTGATTTCATACTCCCTTTGTAAACTTTTCATTTCCTTGGAATGCATCTTCCCCTGTGCTTTGTTCTTTCTACTACTTTCCCGCCTCAATTTATTATTTATCTCTTGCTTTTTCCCTTTTCCTAATTCTTTGTCTACATTATTCTACTTCTCTCATATAGCATGGTGAACTATAGCGTTTCAGGAAGACCCTTGTGATTCCATGATTGTAAGGCGTCTTTGTGTTGCCATTTTCTATTTCTATAACATTTTTTGATCCTTGAATTCCTCCCTCTTCCTCCAGACTCGAATTCATTCCGAGTTTTATGCCAACTGCTACTAACCAAGCTAAAAGCTTATGGCATAGATAAAAATATCGGGGGTTGGATTAAAGACTTACAGAATGGTCGTGTACGAAGAATAAACTTGATGGAGTTAGTTCAAATGCAAAAGAATTTACTTCAGGTGTTCCCCACGGGAGTGTTATTGGACCTCTCCTATTCCTACTTTACGTTAATGACATTGACTCCATAGTCACTAGGAAGATGCGTTAATTTGCTGATGATGCCATGGTTTATACCATGATATCCGTGATCCTGAGGACACAGCAGCTTTATTAGATGAACTAAATGCTATAAAATGCTGGTGCAACACTTGGCAACTAGAATTAAACTTAAAAAAGTGCGTAGTCATAAATTTTTTGAAAAAGAGCAATTCCCTCCTGAATGCTTACTGCATTGGGAACACTGAAATGGAATGTGTAGACTCAATTAAATACCTAGACTTTACCAATACTCACGATCTCCTCTGGGTGAAACACCTACGGGGAATATATGGAGAAGCTAACAAAAAATTAGGATTTATTTGAAGAGTACTGGGAAAATGTGATGAAAAGATAAATGCTATTTGTTTCTGGTTAAGCCTAATTTATAATATTCCTCAAGTATATGGGACCCTCATGAAGTTGAATTAATTGCCAAATTGGATCTCATGCAGTGTAGAGGAGCTAGATTTGTAGAACATTGTTATGATAAACTTAGTGGTGTATCCAAACTATTAGAGCAGCTAGGCTAGGAATCACTCATGAAGTGAAGATTACATTACAGATTGAAACTCTTGCATAAAATGGAAGTTGGTCTCTTTAGCAGTGATGTTGAAAATGTATTATTACCCTCATCATACTAGGGTAGGAGAGATTATGTCCATAAAATTAGAGAGATTAAGTATAGAACAGATATCCATATTTTAGATGCCATTTTTTCCACAAACAATAAGGAATCAGGATAACTTTATCCAACCGCGGTAGGGTCATATTCGGATCCAAATTAATCTGATGTGTATTCATCCCCTGCCACACACCCACCCCATTGGTGGCTTGCAGGATTCCAAAATTTAAAACATATAAATAAACATGACGTGGAAGCTCTTTTTTTTCTGTGTCAGACATCGATTAACATATCAACTCTTAGGATGAGAATAGTGTTAATTTGGCTATACTCCCGTGGACATGTTCATTTGAAAATCCTGTAAGAGGAAGGAAAGCTATTAATTAATGTGGGGTGATGCTAGCACAGTTGATCAAGAATCATTCTTTTAATATTTGAAAAATATGTTTAGGTAGAATAGGTGTAAAACTGACATTATTAGATTATTGTATTTTGTCAGCTGGTATATTAAATTTAATGGCAAGTGCATTTAAATTTTCTATTGAATTATTTGGCAATTTCTATTATTATTATTTTAGGTAAAAAGAAAATTCTAGAATAAAATGAATTACATAAGATTTTGTTCTAAACAGAAAATATTCAAAAGAGCTAAGGATAAATTGAATACCTTGGGGTTTTAGTGTTAAATTATGTTACTTGTTGATCTGTTTAATGTATAAAGGCTTAACTTTACTTTTACTCTGCACTAATCAATGTATTCTTATAATTTTTACAGGGACAAAGTTCTGATAATTATATCACAGTTTAAAAAAATTGGAGCCTTGGTCTTGGTAAACAAAGATGAAGTTCAGTTTAACATCACTGGGTCTGTCTATCACACCAGGTATATTATTATTATACACATGTATGTATTTCATGTTATACCAAGCCAATTGCATAATTAGCATTATTTATGTATTATTTGCTAGAAATTTATTATTATTAGTTAGATTAGTCTTTATTATTCAAAATTTATTCTGTATTATAAATTAGTGGTAAAATTTTTTTCAAATCCACTTTCCCAAATATTGTTATGAATTTCTGATCATGTTTCTTTGTAGGAATGATTGTGCAGTATTTTATGGATTCAATTATTCATGAAATATTGGTGAAAAGTTTCATTGTGTCAAGTCATATCTACATTATACATTTAAGACATGCTTAACTGCAAGTGTCGGATGTTTGCATTTTATGTGCTCATATTTGATACCTAAAACCAATGTTTCGTCATGTAAGCATGCTTTATACTTAAAAGATTCTCATTTCTATCTCCTCTAGTTTATTGTATCTCAAAATGTGACCATTATACACAGTAACTTTGGCGTTGACATTGATAAACGTTTCCATATAGTCACCACTGCATGTATGTATTTATCATGGCATGTAGGCATTTGGAATTGTAATGTGTTTGAAAGTTGGTATGTTCATGTATGAATAGGGAAGTATCCCTTAAGCTGTCATGGCATATTTATCTTGTTGAATTATTATTATTAATAGTAACCTTCTAAGGCCAAGTTAGGTTTTTTGATGGATTCAGGGACTATTACTTCCAAGACCTGCCTAACAGATCACAAAGCACTGTAACATCTTGCTCTGCTTCCCTCCATTCCATCTAACCTCCTCTTCCCACTTCCTCCGTCTTCCCTTATCCAACACTATCCCCTCTTCTTAATATGCTCTGTGTCCACTTCTCCTGCCTCATTTGAATTTCTCCCAACAGCTCTCTTTCTTCCACTCTCATGCCTAGCAAATCCTTTGTTTTATTCTCTGTGCATTCAATTGTTTCCATAATTTTCCCTGGTTGCATCTCAAAAGCTTCCAATTTGCACTTATCCTCCAGCCTAACAACCAAGCTTCCAAGATGTAAAATTCTAGGTAATGTTCACGAGTATACTTTTTCAGTTTCACAATGTATTTTGATTCACCATGTCATTATTGAGTGAGAAAGTAAATTGATATTGATGCTAGTGTAACAGAAACTAATGCATTTTAATTGGGGAGAGAATAAGTGTTTTAATTTTAGTTTCAGCTAGGTCTACATTTGTGTATTCTATATAGTGTGACCTATGAAATGTGGATATTTCTTTGGAATGTGAGCATCACCTTTTTCCTTGCATCTAAAAACATCCATTTGCGAGTCTTACCTGGCTCAACGTCATAGAATCAAGAGGGAATTTCTTGCCGGTTTTACTATGATCCCTTTGTTGTCTCTATTGAGTGATACTGTGGAGTCTTACAAACAGAGGCTGATTCTAGAATATCAGATTTTTCCTTTTTGCCACAATTAACTATCCAGGAGTCTGATGATGTCCAAACTTCTACACCAATTCAGTCACCAGGTACCAAGCACTCACCATGGCCAATATCAAAGCGCACTGGGTTAAAGTTGTCTCACAAAGAGAAATTCTCCTATCTCAACATGTTCAGAAAAGTGAAAAAATAAGGCGACCTGTACAAATCACTTCTGTAGATGACCTTTAAGGTTTTTAAAATACTAGGTACGAGGGCAATTCGAAAAGTAAGGTCTCCTATTTTTTTTCATGAAAAATCAAATTTATTCTCAACTTTGTGTGCATCATTGGAAAAGCTGAGCATTTAGCTATTTTTCTACATAAGTGCCTTGACGATCAATCACTTTTTGCATCCTTGTAACCGGCTTTTTGATACCGGCATCGTACCTTTCTCCCGCCGCATCAGAAAGCCAACTGACGACTGCTTCTTGCACTTCCTCGTCGGACTTTAATTTCTGTCCTCCAAGGTGTTTTTTGACAGCAAGAAACAAGTGGTAGTCGCTAAGGGCAATGTCCAGGCTGTAAGGAGGGTGATCGATGATATCCCAGCCAAATTCATCAAGTATGGTGGTCATTTGATGTGACACATGTGGACGTGTATTGTCATGAAGCAAACACACTCCTTTGGTGAGACACCTTGTTGTAACCGAGGACCTCCGACACAATATTCTGCACGGAGAAGTGGCCACTCTCTTCATTAGCTTCAAGGCCTTCCTTTATCTCATGAAGGGTGATTCTCCAGTTATTGCACACCATCTCGTCAATGGGAGCCACCGAAGATTCCGACAAACTCGGCCGCCCAGACCGCTGCTCATCGTGGATGTTTTCCTGGCCATGAAAAAACTCCCTGCACCACTTCCGCATGTTTTTGATGTCTATATTCTTCTCACTGTACACTTCTACTAAATGGCGATGAATTTATATCAGAGAAGCAGTCGTCAGTTGGCTTTGCAACGCGGCAGGAGAAAGGTACAATGCCGGTATTAAAAAGCTGGTTACAAGGATTCAAAAAGTGATTGATCGTCAAGGCAACTATGTAGAAAAATAGCTAAATGCTCAACCTTTCCATCTATGTATGCAAAGTTGAGAATAAATTGGATTTTGCTGTCTAGGGCATGATAAAGCAATCTGGGAAAGCTACACATTGAGCAAGGAATAAGATGAAATATCAGAAAGGCAAATGAAACTCAAGCATTCCATAATTTTTGAACTTTAAAACTACTACAAGTCCACAGAGAATCATGAACACATGAATGATAGCTTGCCTTAGTTACAATGGAATTCCTAGTGAGTGTTCTTCCAGTAGCACATATGACCGGCTGATCACTTGTATGATTAATTATAGCGAGATTTGAATCACATCAACATTAAAAGATTATAAGTCAGTAAGAAGAAAAAAGGTTTGTCAAGTAATTAGCTAGTTATTATCTTGATGTAAAAAGTAGCAGTTGAGTATGCAGAACCCAATGATAACTAAACCATTATGCTATCATTCAAAGGAACCTAGGTAAATAAATAAATACGGAGAATGTTATAAATTTCATTTGGTAACTTGCTGGCCCTAACAAAATGCAATGCATTTTGGTAAAAAATTGCAAAATTTGTGCCTTAGGGAAGAAAAAATGTCATACCCTAGGCATGATTGCTACTTATCAGAATGCATTGTTCACAGTACTTGATTTAGTGTTATTGTAAGTCTTGTTTTGTCCAGATGCAACCACTGTTTTAAGCTCGGGCATCTTAAGGCGATAGATGCAATCGCAGCTCACTTCCTTATTTAATTGAGCAGGAAGCAAGAGAACGCAGTGATGCATTGTGGAATGGGCAAATGTAATTGTCATCTGGTCATGATGCCTGCCATCAAAACTGGGGTTGTGTGTGGTGGATAAGTGATTTTATTTGAAATTACTGTTACTCTTTCAACCTCTTACAGTACTTATATTTATTCGGTACCCCTTCAAAATATGTAAGAGGGGCCATGGACTGGACTCAGGAGTGAAATTGTTAAATGTAAATACTTACATGTAAAATGAAGAACTATATGGTTCAATGATGAATTAGTTTTGGTCAACCATTGTTCCTTGAAAATTAATAGGATAGTTAAATGCTAGCTATAAACAAATGCCACTCTAGTCAGCACGTCAAGTGAAATTCAGAAACATTGCCTGTAAAAATTTCCAATAATGTTATGTTCTGGTAAATACCCATTTTACCCATTCACAACTAAATTGTATTTTAGGCTGAAAAAAATGACCCCTACTTTCTCAATATTCATCTTTTATTGAGTAGTTTCGATTTCAGATACGGAAGGACTTTGGAAATTAAGATATTTTTATGATTTTAATAGAATTCATCCAGACAAAATGCTATAGGCTTGATACAAAACTAAGAAATGAAAATTCAATTCTGGTTTAGAGCAATTTGCACTAATTATTTCCAAAGGGTATAGCACATATCAGAGGTAATCTGAAAATCACTTTCCAGTAGATCTCTTCTCCTCTTAGCCATTTACAATAAGTGTTTGCTGTGATGGTTGACGTTCTTCTTTCAGGTCTCTTCTAGGGAGTGACAGTGACGAGATCCACGTATCAGCTCGATATCTCTTTGAGCACCTTGGCATCAACAAACCAGCTGTGTTTGGAATCTCACTTAAAAATTACAGTCTAAAAACCCTTGTATTGCTGAAAGAAATTCTCCTTCAGAACAAGCTTTGGTGAGTTAATGCACTCAAAAGGAGTAATGATTTTGAGCTTCTATGTAGGTTAAAGATGGTGTTTGAAAGGCAGATGTTTGTTTGTGGAGCAGGTTGGCCTGAGATGACCAGCATTTTTGGACAAGTGGTCATTGGTCCACCTGGGAGTGGGAAAACAACATTCTGTCATGAGATGACCAAGTTTTTGCAGCAAATTGGAAGGAAGGTGGCCGTGGTGAACATTGGTAAGTATTAGAAGATTACATTATTTCCCGGCCCATAAGATACACTATTTAACTCCAAAATGTGCTCTAAAATCCACCTGAATTTTAAGGGCCAGGGTTGTGTGACCTTTGACCTATAATTGCAAGCTGATTTGCAATACTCGCTTTAAGTATCTTTTCTCACACAAGGCATGGAAAAGGATTTTAAATATTTGATAATATCTCCGTTTTCAGCCGGTAATAAGCAACATAGTTTTAATATTTTGTTGAAAGTACTTTCGCAAAAAATTTCCAAATAAAACATAAATGTATACAATGCAGTGCCTTTAGTTTCATCTCACATGTATTGCTTCTGAGAAATGTATACGCGTTGGGCTACCAGGGCTTTTGCCCCTCTTCTACATTGTATCAACCCTGATGAAATGGGAGTCTACAGGCATTCAACCTTAAGTTGTATGAGAGTGTTGTAGACGCATAGAAAATGGTTGCTTTTAGTACAGATTTTGATAATATCAATATAATAGCAGAAACTAACCGTTGCATTAATAGTTAAAATGATGATAACCTCATGAGAGCTATAGAAAGAAGCTTTTTACACAGTATTGTACTTAAACTGGAATTCTTGAATAATGCTTCAGGAGATGGAAACAAGGGAGCTGTCAGGCATTTTAGCCCAGTAATGGCAAATTTCTGGTTTTCTACGATGATAAAATGTTGGTATACTTTTAACTGCTAATTTTTTAATAAAACAATTCAATTTACTTCTTAGTAAGTGTACTACTATATTTTGTAAATTCTAATCAGAAAAATAAGAGTGCATCTTATGCACTGGTGTATCTGATGGGCTGGGAAATACAGTATTTTATATGCAAACACACCACAGTTATAGAATTTCACCCTTGCATGAACTATGGTATGTAGTATGTACTTGAATGAGCACAATCTTGAACATTGGGAAGGTTATATACAATTTCTGATTCACTTTCAAGTGCTTTGGGAATACACTTGATTCTTGCTCTTATTTGCATGAGACTTGTTGACGAGCATATTTTGATGAACTCATTAATTGACGTTGGAACAGGTTTGCGCATGGTGACATTGAACCAGGTGGTGCTTCTTTATAGAAAATAAAGTAGTGACCTTTGGGCATTCAGCCTAGGTGGCATTTTGTTTTCTATCAGGAAGTAATTTAATCTCAATCAAAGTTGCTTAGCTGAAGCTTCAGTGCATTATTGAATGGGAAGAGGAAAGAAATATTTCAACATCATTAATCATTTTTGGCCATTCAGCTATAGAATTTATTTAGGAAGATCTTAGCAGTTAATTTGAAAGGGTTAAAGGGATGGTGTGGAATGAAGTTTCAGAAGTCACTTCATTCAGAGTGTTGATGAAATCATATTCTGTTTGGTTTAATTTCATCTATTATATAGCTGACACTACAAAGTAAATGAATTCACATTGACTCTTTGATGCCGGAATTAGCTTGCTTCTTTAGAGAACTAATCATTTCTGATGAGGTTGTTTTGATTGCCCACAGATCCTGCAAATGATGGAATGTCCTACGAGCCAGCCATTGATATATCTAATCTGATAACCCTTGAAGATGTTATGGACACCTATCATCTTGGGCCCAATGGAGGGCTCATGTACTGCATGGAATTCTTGGAGAAGAACATGGACTGGCTCTTTGAGCAAATTGGCCACCTTAAGGGCCACTATTTCATATTTGACTGTCCTGGTCAAGTAAGATTTGTCCTATAATCTTTTGCATTCTAAGTAAAGCTACTTAAGAAAACCACCTTTTCATAACAACATGCTATCTTGTTGTAGTCACTTAAGTTTTTTGTGATAGTGTAAAATAATGGTTTCTCTTACAGGTGGAGTTATATACGCATCACAACTCTGTGAAAAATATTATGGACAAGTTGGTTAAGTTTGGTTTACATCTCTGTGCAATCAATGTTGTTGATTCTCATTACTGCAGTGATCCAGGTAAATAGCAATATTTAATATATTAATTAACATTTGACAGTTGTGAATTAAACACTATCTCCAGCAAAACTCCTTCCTCTTCAGGCAAATTCATATCTGCATTACTGATGTCCTTAACAACGATGCTGAATATGGGTCTACCCCATGTCAACATTTTGTCCAAGACAGACTTAACAGAGCGCTATGGGAAACTCCTTTTCCATCCTTCATACTACACGGAGGTTCTGGACTTGGAATACCTTTTGGATGCCCTCAATGATGATCCCTTAACAACAAAAAGGGGAACAAAGCTGAACAAGGCAATGGTGGAGTTAATCGAAGGCTACAGTCTTGTCTCCTTCCTCCCCTTGTGTATCAACAATAAAGAGATGATGGGAAGGGTGAGAGCAGCTGTTGACACTGCCAATGGATATATATTTGGTAGTGGAGAAGAGCGCAGTGTCGATGCTCTTTTGTCCAGTGCCGTGGGAGCAAATTTTGCTGGCGACAGAAGTTTTGGGGTTGGGGAGTGAGTGATAAGGATGGTTTTTTGCAGTGAAGGTTTTTTGCAGTGAAGGATTTTTATTCTCTCCAGTCATTCATGCAGTTATGCACGCAAGTATTTCCCAGTGCGTATGCATTGTTAATTTTGTTCTGAGTACTACTTTTCAAGGATCCCAATTCAGTGAATTGAGTTTAAAAAGTATTTTCTTAAGGTCTGATTTTGGCTATTTTGTGTGCACATGAATAAATGGAATGATAAAAAAGAACATGAAATGCATCTGATTTATTGGCAAATTATTTATTTTTTGTTGTCACATTCAAGGCTTAACAATTTTATTTACAAAAAATAACTCATCAAGGGTGGAGGATAAAAATGGAGCATGACACGTGTCTGGGAAATTTCGCACGTGTGATCATCACCAACACTGATCACTGATGTGGCACTATGGTATTTAATTAAGTTTAAATTTAGGGGTTGACATGCATTTAGCCTTGGGAGCAGCTCAAGGGCATGCCGGCACAAGTGTTTCACTGCACTGTTTACATGAAGCACATGAACCCCTACAAAATCCTCAAGGAGCACTTTTATGCTATAGAGCCAGGCCAATTTTTGCTTGGTCCATTTAAACTTTTCCTCTTGTATGAGGTTTGGGCCATGGTCACAACCACATCCTGTTGGAAATATTCAGAAGGGAACATGAACAGACAAGGACTCAGTTGGTTCAGGAAGAAGGATCTTGGAATGGGGTCACAAACGCAATTGGATATAGTTGTTTTAACAAAGTACTGGCACATGTACTGTAGTCATGCAATGAAGAAATCGACAATAAATTTCTCCCTTTGGTGTTATGTGGAAAATATGATCTTATAAGCCATTAATTCATATACATTGTTGCTATTAAATAACCTATAACAAAAATGAAGTAGTTTTACATTTTATAAGAAGATAATCCATATTTGACATAATTACAAAGTTAATATCTTCAAGGGTTACATTTTTTTTGACCATATTACCTAGTCTTTATGCCATCCATTCCAACAAAGGTTTCATCAGTGACTTGACTTATATTTTTCACTTGAGAAAAAGACATTATTTGCTGGAAAAAAGGCAACATTGCACATTTGCTTCCCCTTCAGGTGAGCTTGTATTTTTTAGCAAACCATCATGCAATTTTAATTTTCAGTATTTCAAAAAATCTGGAGTGATCCAAAAGACAGCATGTGTGAGCTGAAAGTGAATGTTTAGTTTCCACCCTTGCAATGGGTTGTTTTCCCATTTGGATTAACTCTCAAGCTTTTGAGCTCTGAAGAAGGTACACACACTTGGAAGTGACTCCCTTGATATGTTTCATTAGTTCATGTAGCTTTAATCTCGATGGAAATCAACTCTAGTTTCCGAAATAGTCTCCCATGAATTGGCATGACAACACTCACTGCATAGCAGTAGCTTCTAAAAGTCAACAATGATAATGATGGAGTTGAAAACATTCTGGCAAAAGCAACATGGTTAGGCATAAAAAATTCCATAAATCCCTTAATGTAGATGAGAAATGGAAGTCTTGGGGAAAACTATCCAAAATTACTTGCAGTCCATTTATTACAATATGTGTGCCACCCTTCCATAACCCTTAACCCATCCCAAACCTCCTTCCAGGAACCACATGACCTTCAAAGCAGTGAATGACCTGTCAGAGAAGCAAATATCCTGGACCCCTACTCTACGGTAGTGCCAGTCTTTTCATTAGTAACATGAGATTTAATGATTACTAAGTTCATTTGATATAGCGGAAGAGCAAAACAAGAAACATGTTACAGTAATGTGGACCAATAATCACACAGGACCAAAATCCAATATAAATACTACAGCTTTATTTAGAAATTTGCAAAAAACATTAATGTTTTGGATGTGGCAACTCTGTCTGAGAATTCACAATTGAACATGCTGTAATATAGCATAGAAATAAATTCATTTATGAAAACAATATCAACAATTTAAAACAATGTTGACGTGAGGATAACTTCTGCTGGCTTGAGAATAACTCACAACAAGCAAGGTACTTGGCTCTCTATAAATATCTTATATAAAAGTCCATTGGGAGCACATTGGCCAAAAATTAAATTCCACACCATGCCGGGTGCAAATGGAAGAAATCCACATTTAATCAATTCCACACCACCTACCAACTAAATCCTTGACACAGCGCTGCAGAATGAGGCAGTTGTTAAGATATTTGCACCCACAGATGAGCGTTGTGCAAAGCTGAGAATTTAAAAGAGGTAGGACTGACAATAGTCTCTAGGACAATTGCTCTCAGGGCAACACATTTCATAAGTGTCCATGTTTGCCCCTTGTTCAGTACTTCTTGAGTGCTTTCCGGATGAGGGCAAGACGTTGCTTGTGAGCTTCGGTGACCACGGCACGCTTATAGGGTCGAAGTTCGTCAGTACCAAATCCTGGGATCCACATGTTCAAATTCCGCTCTGTTTGAAGAGAATATGGAAATTGAGAGCATAAAACAACAGTATACAACATGAGCAAAGGCACAAAATAATGACTAAGAAAATGGCCGAATGGGGCAACTCCCAAGCAAAAAATTTGTCATGAGACATCGAAACCGGCTTGTTCATTAAATTTTTTATTGTGATTTAAGGTACGCTTTGTAACATTCAACCAACTATATTTTTGTTTTGAATTTAATTTGTTTGTGAATATATGGTGGGTCCTGAAGGGCTTAATAAAAAGTAACAATGACTCCACTCATGAAGATAAAATTGATGCTCAATCATGCTAATCCTAATTATAAGCTACATTTCAATGCCATTCTCAAAGAACATAAGTAAATATAATTGTCACACCACCAGTGGGCTGAAATTGGGAAAGTCTACTTCCTTTATGATAGCTATAGAGCTAATAGATCCATGTCATTTATGGAATTTTGATATTTAATATTCACTGATAAAGCAACACATCATAATGCACACTAAGAGAGTTATCAGTGATTGTGACAAAGGAATTAAGGCTATAAAAAAAGCTAGGAAATCTCTTTCCTTAGAATTTAAAATTTCTTAAAAGGTTTCATCATGGAGAGAGAAACACTGACATTCAGGAAGTATTTGTCAAAATGGCTCCTAGTTCAACTGATAACAGAGCAATGAGAATTATGAAAGCTTAATAGGATATGTTAGAGAAAAGGAAAAAGTTACTATCCATGCTGATTGAGCCCAAAGCCCAGGAGAAACTGTACCTTGCATATGGCCATGACTAAGGAAAGCAAGAAATTTATATGAAGACTAATGGACAATGAGATGCAGTTCATTTTGTGGTTATCAAAAGCTGATTCAGAAATTTTAAGAAACAAATCTCTCATAACCTTCCAGAAAAGCTGCCCAGCCTACCTCTATTGCTGCAGGTGAATTTCCATTAGCCTTCAACATTGCAAATGACCAAAATTTTAACCTTAGAAAAATGTGGCTGCTCTGGAAGTGCACTTATGTATCAGTGGAAAAAAATCACCAGAGTTTAAAGCGACAAAGAATCACTGCACACCATCCTTTGGTGGAAATACATTGAATGCTTACAAGATTAGGCAATTAATGATTTCCCAATCGGAGAATCCTAATGTATTACAAAATTGTACCATATTTTCTACCCTGTTTCATAGAAATAAAAATTCCATCTTCCCAGTTTATCCAACAATCTCCATTCTAACACTTCCCACAACCCCTCAGCATATCCTCTAACCACTTCAGTAGATTTACTCCAATTATTTACTCTTCTCCAATTCTAAGTAACATTCCTAAGTTTTGTTCTCTTCTCCGTTCATAACTGTACGAGTATCACTATTTTTACATGGTTTACTTCCTAAATCAAAGGAATTTCCCATGTAAAATGCCTAAAAGCTTACTTCTGATGCAAAAACAAAAATTCATGCCTGAAACCTTATTACTACCACAGACAATTGTTACAAAATGATATCAATTACTGAATATGAATATTTGAGTGGGCACTTTCCTATCAAACGCCACATCACAACTATTCAAGCAAGTAAAGACAAACATTTTTTTGCAGCATTTTCCTTCTTTCCACAGCTGGTATCCAATCACGCCCTCTGCCCCTGTCGGGGGATTACTAAAACATTTACGTATATTTCCGTAATGAAAGGTAAATTTCATGCATTTAGTCCTACAACTGGTCAAAGCATGTTGATCAACTTGATATTCTCCAGGAATAACATCCTTTCTCGTATGGCTTTTGGGGATGTCACCCACTGTCTCGAACACACTCATTAAGCTCCTGTCTCCCTCACCAAGATGGAGTTGGACATCTCGAACATCAATAGTTGTGGCACGTCGGTGCTTGGCGAGGAGGCAGGCAGCACCCACGGCTGACTCAACAAAGTCATCAGCCAGCTGGAGCAACACCTCCTCCACTTCCTCGTCCAGTTGCTCAGAAGGGTCAACCTCCCGCACTAAGTCCTGCAGCCTTGATCGCGTCAACATCTGGAAAAAATTAGTTTTCATGAGGGCATTAACTTCAATCCATGGTGGACTTCAATGCATTTAATGATCAATGTCATGAATACATATATCACATGCACACCTTCCTATTAACTCCATTTACCCTACATTAACCAGAATGGAGACCCTGCATTGTATTTTTTATCAACTGGTAAAGTCAAAATTAATTCAGTAAATTATTAAAGCTGAGATGATTTCAAGAAACCTTCACAGTTCAGAGAGACTAAGTAAAAACAAAAAGATTGAATTGCTCCTTTTTTTCTTCTCATATCACAACAAAAACAAGATGAAGTGTTCCAGCACTGAGCCAGTGAAGCACGTCCAATTACAGCTTTGAGAGTTGGAATTGCCATCTACAGTCATCGGTCTGCAATATATTTACTTAAAAAACCTTCCTCTGTAGTTGACCTAGCAAGGATGCCAACTCCAACCCAGTGATTATATGGAATTAAATACAAATAGAGAACAAGGCTGGTAATTTTCTTTCCAAGCTCAAACAAAAAGTAACATTTGATGGAATTAGCTTCAATTTTTTAATGCACCACTTAGAATCCAGCAGGAAAGAATTGTCCTCCCCCTTTTCTCACTTATATCAATGACAGTAACTCAAAAACAACCATCTATGTCATATTATTTGCTGATGGTGCAGTTATTTCATAAATTACAAGAATTTGTGCAGCATAGTAAAACTTCTTGCCACACCATCACCAAGAAGGAAGAAAGCAAAGCAATTTAACGATTGATGAGTCCTTAAGGGTTTTAATGATTTTATCTTCTTTTGGCTCACCAGATTATATGAAAATTTGGAGATTCCGTAGTGTCACATTAAAATTTTCAGTAGATACAATAAAAATCAACTTCACACTAAAACAAATTTAGCATTTCCAATTGGAACTCTGAAGTAAATAGGAATGCATGAGTGTCACTTGGCAACACTGATCTAAATCCTCAGATTAATATGATGAAATATTTATGCTCAAAGACAGCATGGTTATTATATTTTTGGACAGTTATAGAGCACACCCCAATTCCAAAAATTTGGCGAAGACAACATCTTCAATTATTGGATCTAAATGATTATTAACAATTGTGATTTCCACTATTGTATTTTTATTCACATGACCTGGATTTCAACACTTGGCGTCATCTTCAAGTCACAAAGTGTTGAAACCCGGGTCAAGCAAATAAAAATGCTATATGATCTTCAATTATGTTTCTTTCATTAAATGTCACCATTTCTATGGTGTATATGCGTGAATGGATAGGTTCTATGAGAATTAAAAAAACACATTGATATAATATTAGAGTAATATAAAATAAATAACAAATGCCTGTAAAAATTTAAAAATCTTATCATTGGATTCTAAATTTTATTCTGAGATTTACAGTCACATAAAATGATCATGCAGGTAAGAGGTATTTAGGTCAATTGACCAAATTTTATTTCTCTTGCCCATTTTTATTGTATCCTGATGCATTAACAACATAGACATGGCTATTATTACTTCCATCATATGCATCAATGAATGTATCCCATCAGTTTAACTTTGAATGAGCTGAATATTATAACTTTGTTACAAAGACTGTTACGTCAGAATTATTTAATTATTAGCCATCTTTCGCAAGTGCATCAACAGACTTCTAATCATAGGATTCAAAGGTATAATTTTCAGGTGACACTGGACAATTGTTTTGAAAAACACAATTAGATGGAGGTCTATAATCTGAACCTCAAGCGTACAAATCTTTACTTACTTCGTAACTTGGTCAATTAGTAAGACAAAGAAATTTTCACCTAAATAATTAAGGAAATATAATCATATACATTCTTCACTGAAAATGATTTCTTAGAATAGTAGAGGATTATAAATAGTATTATCATGGGGTGGCCTTAAACTGTTGAAGATATGGAAGCAATCTTAATGAAAACTGAAAAGGAAAGCAGTCATCCTGTGTGCTAGAGGTAAACTAGCACAATATGCTCATCATTCAACGGTGGGAATAGATTACATTTAAGTGGCCAGATTACTGTAATCAGCAATCAATTTATAACAGGCACTGATGAACAACCACATTCAAATGACGTCTCATGAAATCAGACCCAATTTAAAAATGTACCTTATTTTAGTTTTTTATTATTGCTAACTTTCTCTACTCTACTAAACACTTTAACTTGAGACTTATTACAATAAATTAGAACTAATAGATTAAAAATAATGGAAAATATATAATATATTTCAGCTGAATTATAAAAGCTACAAATAATTTAATAAGCTATGATAGTATTGCTTCATATAAAATTATGAAAATTGTTAGGATTGAAACCTGTGTTTCATTTCCTGTGTTAGAAGAAGACACTGCTGCGGAGGTGGCAGGAGAGGATTGTGGTAACTTCGCATGAGGGACCTGCCCTCCACTTGATGCTCCCAGGTTAATGGGGTGGTGCAGGATTAAGGGAGTAGATTGGCTCCCACCTCCAACCAAGGTTGAAACGTTGTGAGACTGTCCAAGATTTCCTGTCAAGTTGGATGTCATCTTGGGCTGCAAAAAAATATAAATAATAGTGGGAATGATGTATCTTTTAATTTACTCGTCACTTTGCAGAGCTCTCAAGGAGTCGAATTTAATCAACGGAGCCGTAGGCAACTCTCTAAATATTTGTACAAGAAGTTTGAGGCAATTAAATATTCATGTTGTGCAAACATTTTTTTCTGTCCTGATGAATAATCTTCACCTTGGAAATGCTAATCATGCGAATTAATGATGATATCCCAAGGTGTTTCAATGTGATAGAGGGAAATAAATCTACAACGAAATTCTTGGGTTAATAAAAAGACAAGTGTTTTATTTTAAAATCAGAACCTGAGTCACAAGTAAAACTGCAACCAATCGATAAAATCTGTTGATAATTTTAGTTTCAACAACTTTACTTTAGGTCATCCAGTCAGTTCTTATGAATAAATACAATCACAAACGTGTCCTGTTTGTAACTTATTTTAAGGAAATTAAGGCAAAATGGTTGCTCGCCGCCTTTCTTACGTTGCATATTCGCCATTGGAATGCTGGGTCGTTTTACAGTCAATGGCGTTACCTTAAAAGTATCCTTTATAAGCCCAATTTATGCGTACATAACAAGGGATATTCAAACATATTCAGGGCTCTCAGATTTAGTGTAGTTCCTTCCTCTTTGGCTTTCCGAGAGCGACTGCGACCACTGTTAACTTCCAAATTGTTTTGGACAAATGTTGGTTTCTCCACCGTCAGCGTGAAGGCGCTGCAATCTATCGATTGATGTTACGTTATCGAAAATCGAGGTATCGGAGGTTTTTCACAGTGTATGAACACCGTTCCCCAAAAATACCAATAATTCTTTTCTTTAGATCATTATTTTCGTCTATAGCGGAGCCTTCGGTGAGGGAAGAAGCATATGAAGTCACAAGAAATGTTATGACGATAGTTTTCAGTTGGAATAAACCTATATATGGAATATCAAATTAATGGCATGCTAATCAGTTAACCTTGCTTGCAAAGCACTGAGTAAAATGAAAAGCATTATTTCCTGCCCAGGAAATTAATACTTAATTGGTGAACAATGTATGAACAGCTGTTAGTATAACGTTGGCAGAATAGTTTCTCGGGAGAACATTCAAGTCAGGAGAATGGAAGGTCTAAGACAGGTTATAGTTTATAAGACTATTTATTAATAATATCTACATTAAATTTTATCCTATAATCGACAGCTTCAGTTTTTGGTCCTTCAATAAGCACCAACAGATAGAATTCTTTGTAATAGTCTGCTTTAGTTCGGTCTGCTTGGACTAAGTGGTGCCATGGACCTGTGAAACATTTACGATATCAACAACGCCCCTAGATTTCGACTCGATCTTTTGGAAGGAAGTTCAGGCGTTAGTGGAAGAGAGGTATACAATTTTTCGTCTCAAAGGATTAATAACCTGGCAATAATTATGAATTTGGATGAAAGGTCCATATTTGCAAAGCTCGAAGCAATAAAAGACATAAGGTTTGTTCTGATTTTTTCAACTTAAGTGGCATCCCACTGTTTATTGATCTTCCTTCGTTGTAGTGTTTTGGTATTGCAGACGATTGCCTTTGCAGGATTAAAACTCTTCAGTTAGAGAAAATGAAAACAAATATCATGCATGAAGTGGAAGCGAAGGAGCAAGAAGAAAAATGCCTATCAGAATACAAACAAGAAATGGATCTATTAATGCAGGAGAAAATGGCTCATGTTGAAGAACTCCGCCAGATTCATGCTGACATAAACGCCGTTCGTATCTTAAGAAAACTCTGTGAAAGTGTGTTGTGATATGGTGTACACTTATATCACATTTTTTTCCAGATGGAAAATGTCATTAAACAGGCCGAAGAGTCAAGAAATCGAGCCCTAGAAACTGCGAAAAGGTTACACGATGAATATCGTCCGTTGAAGCATGACATTGATCGTATGAGGAGAGAATATTTAGGGCTTGAACGATTACCCGAGCTGCACGAAGAGGAAGCAGATCTAATTACACCTGAGTAAGTGCCTAACTGGGTATTAGCTGTTGCATAATTATTGCAAACTAAATTTTATTTATGATGAATAGAAGTGCGTTGTTTAATACGCTGGTGGTCTAACGGCAATTGGCCTTGTTGCAGCTACTTTGATCGGCATTCGAAGCCGGAGTGGGGTTTGGATCGGATGGAGGACCAAGTGGGCTCCCTGCCTGGTCTGGGTGCCTTGGCTCATCCTCACCCACATCACTCCCACCACCACCCGCACGCACACCACCCGCCCTCGTCCGCCTTCTTAGCACCCCCGCAGCCCCCACCCCTGCAGTTGGGGCCACCAGGGGGTTCCAAGGCAGACCAGAGACCCCTGCCTCCCGCTCCAGGACCTGCTCCAACTTTCAGGTGAGCTCCGTAAAATATGTTTTCCACATCGTCCCACGAAGTAAGGTTCCTTTTCTCGAACACTTCTGACGTACATGTCCCACAATCTTCATTTAGAAATCCATCATCATCTTGGTTTTCATCAAAAGGGGCAGAGCCATCGAATGTGGGAACGATGGGGAGCTATGTTTAGGGCTGTATCCTTTATGTTGGTTCTTGGATTCAAAATTTCTTCCCGTGAACCCAACAGTGAATCAATCCTAGTTGTGAAGTATCTATTATCTTTCTCTCATGTTTTTCAGTTTGAAGATTGGTTGATAGCAGTTTTCTAATAAACACATTTTCAGTCCAGGCTCTTGTGTTCAGCATAATTTTTACCCTTAACATCAAATCTATACCCACCTGTACTCATTTATACAATGTGTGAAGAATCCTAAGGTTTTCTTCATGTTCTTGATGGTTATATTTCTCAGCACTGCTGAACTTGTATTTATTCTTATTATTTCATACAACTACGTCCACTGTTTACTCTGCTTTGTGTATGTCTTTCACACTCCTTTCTCACTTTCTGTCTTCCATTTGATAACCTTGCTTCCCAATTAGCTGACTTTGAGCATCTTTGTGTGCATTCACTGATTTTCATTGACCTGGATTTTAAGATCATAAGAATGACTCTTAGTGACAGAGGAAAAATGATCTACATCTTGTAAAATAGACCAAGTAGCTATGAGTAAATCGGGATCAAGCAGTGTTGACACAAGAATAAGAAATTTGAGTAATGCAACAATATGAAGTTGTGCCCATTATCTTCTTCAATGTCTTAATTCTAAAAAGCATTAAGTAACATTAAATTAATTGCTTCAGGCAGTTGTATCAAAGAACAATAAATCAAACATAATATATTGTGCTTGGACTTTTCAACTTGAAGAAAGTGAAAATTAAGTACTTCTTGGAGCTAAAAAATTACAAAAAAGACAGCATATTGTTGAAGGCAACACAGATTTTTAAAAATAATGTAACTTTAAATTGGGGAATCAAGAGCTAAAATAAGTAAAGGATTTTCATTGCCGTGTTTGATCTGCAACAGTGGAGTAGCGTGGGCAAAGAAGCTTTACCACTAGAATAAGTACCTACTAATAACTAGCAAATCTGGAAAGAAAGAGAAACTTCATTGAAATTCATATGTATCTGGAACATACTTCTTTACGACAATCAATGAATAAATACAATATTTGTTATTAATCTCTCCTGATAAACTCGGGAGTCTTCAGGCATTCAACATTTAGTAGTAAGAGAGTGTTGTGAAGGCATAGAAAATGGTTGCTCATAGTACAAATTTCATTGACAGAAATTAATCGTGGCATGGAAAGTTAAAAATGATGATAACCTCATGGAATCTTAGGGAGAGGAGATATTTGTACAGTATTGCGTGAAACTTGTATTTGTGAATTACCCTTAAGAACAGAGAAACAAGCTGAAAGGCATTTTGGCCCAGTGATTATGAATTTCCTGGGTTTTACAATGAATAAACATTGGCATATGTGTAGCTGCTAATTTTTAATGTAACAATTCAATTTTCTTTACGTTAAGAGTTAACATCAAAATACTTTCATCTTTTCTGTCGGATCCAAGTGTTTTAACGTAAATTCTAATCTGAAAAAATCAGGGTGTGGCTAATGCACTGGGAAATACGGCAGTGATGATAGGAGAACAAAAAACATTGGGAAAAGATAAGTGGATTTTCAGAGTAGGATAGAAAGAGCAGCAAAAGAGGCAATTATAACATTAAAATACTAAGAGGATTAGGAAACCATTGATTGCAGGGCAGATGATAAAGAGGATGAATGAAAGAAATGGTAAAGATACTAGGCTGCCCAGTGCAGGATTAGAAAAGGAGTGTGACATAGTTGGTATCCAGGAATACTAGGTAGCAAGATACAGTGCTAAGGTAGGTCTTGCAAGGCTAAATAATAGGGATGGATGATAACCTTGCAGAATTATGAGAGAGTTTATGGAAGAATGGACGGGAGGGATTCTTTAAGCATATGCTGCGTTCATAAGCAAGGAATTTGACCCGAGGGTTTCCTTGGATCAAATTCAATCCTCAGGCCAAAAAGACTAATCCAGCAGAATGTAAGAGCTATGGGATTATTAGTTTAATTTGATGTGGAGCAAAGATGGTTCTATGAATCATTAATGGGATGGAGTACACACATAGAAACAGTACAGACAATTATCTAGATAAAGACAAATTTGTGTTTAGAGTGGGGAGTAAAATGGGTGACACCATTGCAATGATGAGAACATTAGCAGAAAAGATCATTGTATATAATGAGAATGTCTCCCTGTGCTTTATAAATTTAGGGAAAGCATTTGGCTGAGTAGAGTGGACAAAGTTGATGAAAATATTGCAAAATATAGCAGTAGATTGGAGGGACTTATTTTTAACTTGTCACCTGATGGCACAAATAAAAGGGGAATTTGGGATAGGCAAAGATTAGTCGGTGATTGAGTGATGGTTGTGGTGCTTTATCCCAGGTATGTACTTTTCAACATATGTGCCGAGGGCATCATCCTAAGGGTGGCATGGGAAGGATGAGGTGGAAATTAAGTGGGCAGAGAGGTGATTAACTTAGGTTTGCGGTTGATGAAGCAATAGTGATTCAGGTAGCCAAGGAATTGTTGTTATAATTGTGTGTTTCAAAGTAACAATGGGTATGAGATGATGATCATCCACAATAGCATAAAAGCAGTCAGATTCTTCAGAAGTGGGGAAGCTAAATTAAATATGTAGGAGGGAATAGTAAGTAGAAAAGTGGGTGGAGAATTAACTAGAGCAGGTGGAGCACTTCATGTTGAAGGATTATTTTCATTTTGCATTCTCAGTGAGAGCATCTGAGTGATGACCTTCCTGAAATGCAACGATATATTTTTTGGTTGAATAAATATTAATATGAAATAAATTAATATTTTCAATTTGATTTATTTGAATCATCAATGCATACTTTTGAACATTTTTTTATTCAAATTATGAATAAAATATATGATATTTTTGCTCAGATTACTAGTACTGGATTTGGTAATTTGGATTGGTAAATTAATCATGTGATTGGTTATTTATTACATGAATGTGATAATGATGTGAGTAATTGGTGACCAATTAAAATTTACTAGTACTCTGGCCAATCCTGCATTATTAAACGTGGTGTCAACAATTACTGTTTGATAAAACCGTTCAAATCAACCATTGAATATATATTCTGATTTATTTATTTGAATTATTGGAAGAAATCCCTGTTTCAGGTACTTAAAAAACTGATTTGTTCCCAGCATTTTTCATACATCTTACCATAGGCAGTAAAGGTTTACAGGTGTTGAATGGGCTTCACAAAACTTTGTGGCACTCACCTGTGTGGAATAGGATGCCGTAGGGTGTGAATGGGAGGCAAGGGCACGTGAAGGGCAGAGCTACCAAATCACTCGCGTTGACCCCAAAATATGCACAAAGCCAATTACAACATTCCTTGACCATGAGAATGTTTGCGGGCAATATTATGCCTGTGTGTGAGCACATATGTTGTCACATTTTTTTCTGTTGTTGTTTATTGTTTTCTTTGTTACTATAATTGGTATAGGGTAGCTATATATGTACAAAAGTTATGAAATGAGATTACTTTAATTATAACTCTTGAAAATAGTAATGTGTATTTTCTCATTTGACTTTTGCAACTTACTACAAGTCTCCAAATGCATAGGTACACACTTGGTCTTATTATCCTGTCAATATTTTTTCTATTGTATTTTTAATCAGCCCCTCCTGTTCTTGCCATTATTTTATTTAGATCGGTAAATAATATTTTTAAGGGCAGTTGACAAACAAAGCCTCACATAGAATATGTTAATAGCCGTTATAAATCCTATTCAATATCAGTCACTTGTTTAATTCATGTCAAAACATGGAGATAGCTACAATTGATGAATGAAAATGTTTGTGATTATCATATTGTCTACGTAAAATTATTCATTTTTATCATTCCTATATTACTTAAACATATCCTGGAGAATAAAATCAATAGTAATTCTACAGTATGCTTTTAATAGTTTATACTTTAAAAGAACTGCAATGAACAATTTAGGATGCAAAGAATGAGAACCTGAAATAATCATATCTATTGCATTAAGGCTTCCTGAAGGAGCTTTTTTCTGCATTTTATTTTAGGCAGCAGGTGTTATGATTTATGAAAAAGAGATTTTCATATTGTGGTTTTTCGTTTTGATATTTCTTATTTTTTATTGCTGTAATTATTCTTAGTTATTTAATTTTTAGTTACATTTTCGATGCATTATGTAAATCACTTTAAAAAACATGGAATTTAAGTGAAGAAGAATAAGGGAAAGAGGGTTTAAAGTTCCCAACAAAGAAAACTGTTCATAGGTGCACTAATGGTGAATGTATGCAGTGACCACCTCACTGTCCGCTCACTCTTTGTTGATCAACTGTGTCGAGGCAATGAACCCTTATGTTCATTTGAAAAATGAGTTCTGTGCGAGTGCCACCAAGTTTTGTGTACTACTACCCCCAATGGACTGCAACCTTGATGTCATGGAAGGGCTTATGTATTCCAATGACCCCTTAGAGCTTTGCTGGTGGGAGAAATGATAATTACTTTTAGTTGGGTCACCCATGTCTGATTGGTCTAAGAGTAGGAGCCGGACGAAAGCTAGTCTTCTGTTCCTCAGTCATTTGGCTGCAAAAGCCGAAGCCCTTTAGGATGGCCATTTTCAGTGACGGCATCATTTTAAAAACACTGTTGAAGCAGGCAATGAGAAGCCACCTTAATTATGTATACCAAGAAATAATGATGGAACTTAATGCAAGTAAAGTCTGGCAAATGTAGGATTTGGGAGTTGCCCCTGGCTGTGGAGGAGGTCAGGCCTTCATGGTCATCATCTTACAAAATCCGTACACAGCCAAGTCAGTAGCAGCAGAAAAAGGGAGGCAGAGGAGGAACACCTGCATGAATATAGGATTTGGAATGTTAGGACAATGATGAGGACTGGGAAGTTGGAAAACAACAAGCAAGAGATGGAGAGAGGAAATATAGATAGGCTTGGGACATGTGAGGTAAGAGGACAATGTAGAGTAGCCATAGCAATGAATAGAAAACTGGGAAGAAGTGTAGTCACTACCAACGACAGTGTGTACACATTTTATGCCTGTTCAAGGTGAGATATGAAGAGAGCAGGGTTTTTGTTGTCTCAGTCGTAACGTTATGGAATTTGCATAACATATTGAAATGAAATAATTGACTTTGTAATTCCACGCAAAAGTGTGTGGAATGACAAAGTCAATTATTTCATTTCATTTCAAGAGCAGGGTTTATTGGATCAATAGTTCCAGGGTAATGTATAATGGAGGGTTGGAGAGTCAATGATTAATAGACGTCACTGAAGTAAAAAAGCGTGGATCTTTCCTCCAAATTTTTTATTAGGCACGACTGATTTCAACACATCAGCATCATCCTCAGGTAACTTAGGTGAATAAAAAATTTGGTGGAAAGATACATGGTTTTTTTACTTCAGTGATAATGGATTTCCACAAAGTTAAGCCTGAAAAAATTGATTACATGGGGTAGCCATGGTAATGAATAGGAAACTGGAGCGAAGGGTAGTGAACATGGTACAGGTGAATGACAAAATATTCTTCGTGGAAATAAGAGTCAATCTAGTGGTAATCAAGGTGTATTTACCACCAAGCAGTCATAGGGAGGGAGTGGTAGATAGTGTAAACGGTCTGTTGCTCAAAATGAATGTAAATAGCCTGGAAGAAAACACCTAATTGTGATGAGGGCTTAGAATGCAGCGGTGGGTGAAGGGAAGTGGGGTTGCTATAATAGGAGGGAGAATATTGGGTAGAGGAAGGTAGAGAGTCAGCTTTCTTGGCAGCATGAAGACAGGTAGAAAAGGCAATGAAATGAATAGAGAAATCATATGAGACAGAGAATGAGGAAGTCCCTGCAATGCTTAGATGTATATAGTAATTGGACACCATCCAAAACATAAAATCAAATAATTAGACTACCCTGAATGAAAAATGAATGTACTTTTCCTCTTTGTTTTCTCTAAATAGGGTGGTACACTTGTTATATTTGCTTCCTTATTGATTATAGTTGTGTCAACTGCAAATTCCTGCATTTTCATGCTTTCTTCATCGATTCACTTCTCTCCTTTAATTTTTTTTACTTTATCTCATTCTTGTATCCTCTATGTACACATTGAAAGTCAAGGTTATTAATGGATGTTTTTGTCCAAATTCTGTCTGTATTTTAGTATCTCCGCTTCACCACATCTCATCACTACCACTTATTCTTTTTTTCCATAAGCATGGTTATGCTATGCTTCTTCAAAAGGATCTTCATCTAATCTTTTATGGCTTTTCCTTATTTTTTCTATTTATTTAATTAAATTAACTTTTTGTAACTTAAATGCCCTTTCTCAGTGATTGAATGGTTGTTCTTTCTTTTCTGTTTTATTTGGAACAGCACTTCATCTTGGTTCCATTGCTCTTTTTCTCAGATTTTCTCTGTCCTGCAATTTATTTTGTGGCTTTCAGTTATCTACTCTTCACATATTTCTTCTTTCCTGAATTGTATCTGTGTTGCTAAGTTTTCCATTTATTACTCTAGTATGTATTGAATGCTGTCCTTGGCCCATTTTCCTATAATCTGACAACCGTTGGTTCTTCATTGTTTTATTTAGTGTTTTGGATTTGAGATGGCACTTCATTAGTACACAATTTTGGTTCCTATCTATATCTGTCCCTAGGTAGCCTTTGAAGTCCTTCATTTAATTAATAAATGCTTGATTTTAATATTTTTGTTAATTTGCAACTGTCATACATGTCATGTCATTTTCCTTGTATATTTTCCATCACTAGTGGTTTTTCAATTCTGTTCTAACCACCAATAATCCATATGGTTTACATAACTCTGAGAGCCTTTTTCCTTTTACATTTTGTTTCCAAGTCAACCTTCCTTATCTTTTTTGCCTTCTTGTTGAATGCTTTCAGTAGTCTCCAGGGATATTTAGATTTTCAAATCACTTTATATTTTTATTAATTTATGGATACTATTGCACAATACTCCACTTCATTGTCACCATAGTCTGTGATTGACGCGGAAACTAGTTACATCATTGCACTCATCCAGAGTATTTTTCCCTTTTAGGTGACCTGTGATAATGATCTTGACCACTGCTCTGGGCATCTCTTATGGTATATTGAGCTTAAGATTTGTAATTATGTTTCGTGCATTTTTACTTCTGCATTCCTTAACATCCTGTACATGCAGATTGAACTGACATTTCAATTGTAAATTGATTGGCACATTCATGTTATGTATTTTATTGAATATTCTGGTCTTGATATCCACATTATTATACATAGATAAGGGTCGCGGTAGTCCAGTGGGTAAAGTGTTGGACTGCTGACCAGAGGGTCCCGGGTTCGATTCCCGGGCAAGGTACTCTAGGCACCTGCAGCTCCAACCAAGCTAAAGTGATTTTTCGGGTACCAGGTCTTCCTGGGAAACCATAACCGGCACAGGGAAAGGAACTGGCCCCCTCCCTGATGTGTGAATTTTCACACGCCGTATAGGGCTTAGTACTGGGTGAACTCTGCCATCACCTACTAAACCGACCTTCGGGTTGATTACTGTGTTTATGGTTTTTTTTATACATAGGTAATCTACCAATTAAAGTAGGTTTTGGATGGGCACAAGTACCAAATATTTCTCTTTTCTCTCCCGACAAAAACAAAACCCAAATCTTAATCAACGATAAAGTCCCTCTTCATCTTTGTATACTTCCTTCCACCCTTCATTCTGTCCATCATACCTATCCTATTCCTGCCCCTTCCTTGTTTTCCTTACTTTCTCCCCTCTATCACCCTCTTCAACATCCCATTGCTGATCACTGTGTGCTGCATCCATTTTTTCTGTCTCCTAATGATTTCTACCAACCATCCCCTCTCCTACCTTACCAATACCATTTTTCCTCATTTGTTTTTGTTTCTGTCCACTTCACTTTCTCCATACCTATATTTCAAAAGTCTCCAATCTGCATCTATCCTTCTCCTTCAATGACCATGTTTCCATAACCTTTCAAAGTTTTAGCAAGCCTTTTCTTGACATCCTTAATCTCCCTCTCATCATTTCCCTCCTGGTAAAAGCTTCTTTGCTTAACGCAATCTTCTCCTTATGTCCCTACTACTTTGACCGTGTTGGTCTGGAACACTTCCGAGATCCGTAAACTGTTCTACCTGCTATAGTATTTGCCCTCCTATTTTAATGTTTAGCTTAGCCTTTTTCCTTCTGGAAAATCACATAACTTCTGCTTTACTAATATTGATTCTCATCCCATATCTATTGCCCTGAGTTTCCAATTCACTCAGCAACGCTTGCAACCCCTTGGCTGACTGACAAACTAAAGCTTGGTCATCAGCAAATCTAACTGATTTTACGAATTCTCCGCCCACTTTCATTCCTACCTCCAGTTCTTCACATGCCTCTTTAATTATTTCCTCCACATATACGTTGAACAGCACCGGTGACAATGGACAACCTTGCCTTACACCTCTTCGTAACACTGCCCATCCAGACTCCCCATTCCCCACTCGCACCTGAGCAGTCTGAGACATCTACAGGTTGTGGATTAGCCTCCTGTTCTATTCCTATTTTCTGCTAAGCATTCATTAGTTTTTCCCAATTCACTCTATCAACTGCCTTTTCAAAATCTACGAAACATGCAAATACGTCCTAATTGTTTTCTATATTCCTCTCTCTCAGTGATTTCATCACTACAATGGCATCATGCGTGCCTCTCCCCTTCCTGAACCCATACCGACATACCCATCCACTTATTAATCATTTGCCCTGATCTCCATCCTATTGCTGATTATCCTTAGAACCACTTTAGCTGCGTGGGAAATCAAATTTATTGTTCTCTATTCCTCCAATGACATAGCCTTCACCTTTTATGGATTAGGGACTAATACTGATCTCACAAAGTCTTGTGGTCAAAGTCCCGCATTACTGAGGAACAGACACTCTGCGGACTACCCATTGTCCACCTCCTAACCTTCAAACTATCTGTCATGGGTTACCCTACTAGGATCAATTCTCATTGCTTCTTCCAGCACAGTTCTAGGGGTCATCAGAACACACAAGCCCTGCCACTGTGGCAAGGTTGTGGTCCATGGGAGGGGAGTTCCACATAGGGAATTAATTTACTTCAGGAATACATATTTCCTTGTGAGTGTTCTTTAAGTTCCCTTATTTAGGCCAATTAAAGGGTGAACGGTGAGCTGCTGCTCCTTAGGATGCATGTGTGGTTTTCCATTCCCTTCCTTGTTGCTGCTGTTTAAGGTAGATTTGCTGCAGGCATCAATGTTTGGTGCAGCTACTTGGCAAGCCATGTCACATTGAGGATGTTATAGAATTTTTAAGGTGATATCAAGACATATTTTTAACACAAGATGTACTCCTAGCTCCTAGGATTAGCACCACTTATTCTGCATGACTGCTATTTGTTGAGCCTATTCTCTTCCACATGGCAGTGGAATACTCTTATATCTAGCGAGCAGGCCCTGTGAAGTTTACCTAGAGATTCGGAAAAGTTGGAAAAACTATTTGTTAAATTTGGGATCAATTGTTTGTTTATGTTCAATAGAGAATGTGAAAATACCTTTATCGTTCAATAGTTTCAGGCTCAGCTTTGTGGAAGTTCATGTTTGAAGAACACAATGTATATTTCCACTGTTCTTTGTGTTCGTACTAAATACAAGTACAAAAATGAAGAAAAGTGGAAATATAGATAGTGTTCTTCATTTAATGGCCTATATTATTCCTCATTCTTCCAACTAGTTTCTGAACTGTGACTGAAAGTAGGTGTACTCAACAATTTAGTGAAAAACAGGTAGATAACTGTGCCTAATACATAAATCATGAGCATCCTGAATCATGTTGTACCATTGATCTTACTTGATGCCGATCCTTTTCCGGTAGATCAGTGGTTCATCATCAGTCACCCTTGCTGGAGATGCCTCTCGAGTATTATCTTATCCTATAGATATTATCCCCAAGTGGGACATATATTTTCATACATTCATTTTTGTTTTCTGAGTGAATAGAATATTTTAGAAGAATTTTTTTTCCTAACATTTTTTTCTTCCATGGATAAAATTTTGGACAAATTAGATGTATGACATGAGAGTGACTGAGTTAAATCTTATCTTTTGGTGTAAGCAAGTAAATTGAGTTTATTTAGCATAAGAGTAAATATTAATGAAGTCTACCACATTCACAGAGAGTAGTTGTACATAGTATGAGCCATCATTTTCCTTTTTTTCACTGTATTCCCTATAACACCCATTTAAAATAAAATTCCATGTGTAAATCCTCAAGTTCATTTTGTATAAGTTTTGTCCTAAAATATTGTACACAACTTCTAACACTATCTCTATAATTTTTATTCTATTTTCTCAATTGAGCAGGCAGCAGCCACCACCAATGAAGTCATGTCTTTCGTGCCACCAGCAGATTCATCGAAATGCACCCATCTGCCCTCTGTGCAAGGCCAAATCCCGGAGCAGGAATCCTAAGAAGCCCAAAAAGAAAGACTGAAAGTGCTGAATTAGATAAGGTAATGCAACTTCTTAGTGTGTAGGCTTTCATGGTGATGTACAAGTGACACCTAGGTTTTCGGTTGGCCCCGGTGTGATTCCATCTGGCTGGACAGTGTCTTTACTGGTTTAACAGTCAGCATCTTCGGACTGGAAGACACCGACTCTAACACCAGCAAAACATCCAGCAAGATAAAATGACGTGGGAGCAACCTGTAAACCATGGTCTCCTCTAAAAATTTTTAAAAGGATTGAAATGGTATGGTATGGTATGACATTCCTCAGTTTATATCATTTCATTGCAAGGCTTTCGCTGAATGGTCTTTCCTCCTTTGGGAAATCCATCTCTTAAGAAACCAACCCTCCTATGTGTTGGAGGATTGTTCATTTTATGTCTCCGGCATATAAATATTCTCTAATCCTTAATGCTGTAAAGTGTATGTGTGAGAATTTGAGGGCCGTAAGTTTAATTTGCCTTCGGCAAATGCATTCTTGAGTTTAAGTATCTATAAATTGAAGAACAAGGTAAACTAGAGTGATCTTATGTGTTCACAAATTTTTCATCTGCTGATAAAGATATGTAATGACTCCTCAAAGCACATATGATCTGTGAGAAATGATAAATGTTGCAAGCATTCAAAGCTCTTTAATTGAAAAAACTTCCTTACCCCTGCCCTACTTAAAACCACGGCTGGTTACTCACTTGAGAAATCCCAGAAAAGTCTGAAATTATTCAATGCCTTCAAATATTGGAAAAAAATGCCAAAATTAAAAAAAATCAGGAATTTGATTTGGAAATTAGGAATATCAGATGGAATTGGGGGCTTCCCTGTATGAAACTGATATTCCTTTTAGTTGTGGGGAAAGGTTGGCTTCTTAGTCCAATTAATGCACAGGGATTGGCAAAAACTGAAACTAAAGTCAGACAATTGTGGCGGTATTAATAAAATAAACAGTAATGAAAGAAGGTCTACCAAAAAAAGCACTTAATCAGATTCCAAATACTGGTTTTACATTGATGCAAGTGATTGTGAATCATGCTTTGAGAATTAAATCTAATCCAATTAGTCTTTCCAAGTTAAATTATATTGTCAAGTTTTTCTGATGCTGTCTCATTTGTTTGAAAACATCTTATGACTCTTGCATCGCCAGCAAAGGTTATAACGTCATGAGGCATTAAGAAATTTATGTATCTGATTTGATTTTCACAATGCTGTGATATCTATTTTCTATTCATAGAATGAATGATTATGCTTCTACGGATGCGAATAATGATTATTCAAGTGTATTTGTCTTCCAAATTTGCAGCAATTTAGCAAAGAGCTGGATATTCCCGAATTAAAATTAGAAAGATTGGTGGTTGTTTTAAAAAATTATATTTGAATGCAGTTCTATGTACTACTATTCATTGGATGCTAATTTTTATTGCTTTAAATAAACATTTTGAAAGTTACTTTAAATTTTTACAAAGACTGTTTTAATCCGTGAAAACTTTTCGCAGTGCAATTCTCAACTGTCTCAATTTCATTAACCCATCATAAGTGCCAAAGTTGCTGCGAGTGACGCTGATGAATGATCCCAAAAATGCCAGTGTCACTCTTTTTGTGATTCTTTTCTAGATAGATGGGAATATGAATAGCAATTAAGTAATTCTTATTTTTGTGCTTCATTCTCTTTCTATGTGCCTCATTTTATAAGTTTCATTAACTTTTCTCATATTGCTGTGATTTTTTCTTTCATTTGAAACGATCCTTATAATTTCATTTACCTTTGCAATAATCATCAAAACTTCATGCAGTTTGCGAGATAAGGAAGATTTTGCTAATGGTCATTTTCATAACTGCTTTGTACAGCGAAATAAATTTTTCCTGTGTCTCAGCAGAGTATTGCTCTCACGGTGAAAACCGTGAGTGTCTTTGAATCATATGACGCTCTCACCTGGGGAGATGTTATCCACTTACACTTGACCCCCCTCTTCAGGATAGATGAGGACCTGATGCCCTCCTCTTGCAATGAATCGAAATTTCTGAACAAGGGGAATATCTTGTAGTGTGGAAATACTATTTGCTTCATGGGTATGCTCTCAGAGTATTTCCACGTGTGAGCTGTAAACAAAAACAAAAGTTTCTCTCTGTTTCAGAGCAGCATTAATTTTGTGCGGGGATAAGTTTTTTTGTTTAATTGCTTCAATTTGCAATACTTAAAAAAGAAGACTATGTTTACGGAAACTTGTAAAATGTTCAGCAAATTATTATAAATAATATTTTCATCAGAATTACAATCTGCCTATCTCCTTAAAATAGTCCGGCGGTGTTTGCATTAAATCAAGTCATTGTGCATCGCCCTCAAATGGTTTCAGTAAGTTCTCTTGACTTGCCTAGTACAAATGCATGATAAATTGATCACAAGTAGATGATACCAGTGGTTTTTTTGTGTAGCGTGACATAAACTTCACGGTGCATATTAATTATTATGCCTAATGTTATTGCATTAGAGCATTATTTTCACAATGATTTTAACGCTAATATTGGTTCAGGAGTAGTACATTTTAAATATAAGTTTGTGGTATTTCAGTGCTATTTAGGTAGTGGTAAATATTTTTTCAGATGATGGTGCTGAGGGCATTTTGTGTGTTTCAGGCTTCGTGTAGACATTTGTGATATACCAATTACTTTTGTGGCAATTTATTTTATTGCTGATGCATTCATAATTGATCATATCTTGTAGGGCATGGGGCACTATGAGTCAATTATTAACTGAAGTAGAAATTAATAAATGTATTACCTAGTTAATTGTAAACATCCAGGCTTATTTTCTCCTTCAACAGAGATGACATGACACTGCTTGCATAGCTCCCAATTGTAATCTTCAGCTAGTTGAAGAATTTGGTATGTTTTGTTGTATGTTGAGGAAATCTAGTTCTATGTAAGCAAGCTAAAAAGTTGAAAGCAGGTATAAATTGAAAAAGGTTTAATTTTGCAATAATTGAAAGCAGGTTACCAGAAAATAGAACAGCCAAGATTTAAAAAATATGTATGTAATATATGGAGGGAACCATCCAATTATGAGTAGGAATAAGTAAGGTTGGTGGACTTTAATGGAATATCGTATGGCTGGGAGGGAAGGGATTGTCAATTACGTAGGTGGGCAAGTGGAGGAGATGAGATGGCCAGCCGTGAGTTGGGCTTGAAAATGAGGAAGATTAAGGAATCAACAAGTTTCACTCCGGGAATGTGATTTGTTGTGCTCAACTAATGAGACAAAATATGATAGTGTTTTTGATGAATAATCATGCCCCAAATGTGGCTTTTTGCATGAGTAGTACATATTCAAGTTCATTAAACATTTTTAGTTTCCAAACCAGGGATAAAAATTTTTTATAAAAGTGACCTTGAAAATCACTTGCATGAGTAAAAACCTAAGGGAGAAAATTAAAAAAAATGGACTTAGCAGTGTTTGTTCAATTTTACTTTACTGTGTGTATCCATTCCATTCTAATCATATATCAAGTGGGTAGTGCTGTTCAACTGAAGTTTCCCTTTTTCCAAGTTTTCAGTTTGTGGCTTGGTTGCCTTCCCTACATGACAAAGATTTTTCTGATGATAAAAATAGAAAAATACGAATCATAGATTGGATGAATAGTGAAAGTGGGTGAGTGCAAACAAAGAAGGGGAAGTATGGGAGATGACTGGAAATAAGGGAGTGCTGGCAGCTCCCCATGAGGCACAACACCTCACAAAAAAGGTTAAGGCCAAGTTACAGCCAGTCCTAATTAAAACTCTTGGTTGATTTATTCTTTCAAGTGTAACTTTTTGGGACATAGTAAACTTTCCCCATGAAATAATGCTCCTTCCTCCTCACTACCCTCCAATCACCCCCCATACTTTCCCTCACTCGGCTCTGTCACATTGTTAGACTCTGCCCTTAATTTCCCCCAGCTCACCCTTCTACTTTTGAGTCTCTCCCCGAGCCTATTCACTAAACCTGATGCATTTTATTTTACCCATCTTGGGAGAAATTATTCTTTTCGTGTTATCTGCGGTGGACATATCATACATAACGTAGGTAGATGAAATCTTAGGAAAACGACTTTTTAAAAAGGAGTTAAGTGTTGGTAATTGGGGGAAATTTGGAGTGCACTTTATTTTGATCCATCGAAGAACATGGTACTCTACTTCCTACTCGACGAAAATCTGACGATGCTATAGTCGCAAAAAAACAGTTTTCAGTAAACTTACTACACCGCAATAAAGCAAATTTTAATCGAATAAAATTCTATACATGCAAGCCTAAGGTGCTGTTTGAGCTCTGCTTTTAATTGAAAAAACGTATTCATTAATCCCTCAAGTGAACTCCACCACCACAATAGCGTCGATTGGGGCGTGCTGTTGTGGAAGGCGAGCATGATCCTGAACCTGATTCCAAAATGTGGCATTGGTTTCAGGCAATGCGTTAGAAAATGCCATATTTGTGTATTCCATTGAACTTAATGATAGAAGGAATAAGTGTACTGTTTTACTTTGTTACAATAAACTTCCTAATTATAATTATGAACTGTCGGAATAGTCTTCGGTTATAAGTTAACCATATTAATTCATTCAGTGTTCGAGTTCCTCCACAGTAGGTCAGATTCATTACCGAAGGGTCGGAGGGACTCAAAATTCGTTCTCACATTTCGATCACCAACTTAAATGAATAGCCATTGTGTTTCACTTCTCGCCGGCTTCGACCTTCGCCTACATTATAGCACCCATAAAATAAGTTAATATTCCCCCGTGTTGAAGTGCTGAGATCAATTGTGTAGAATTTCACAATGGGCAGTTCGGATCTAATCGCAGGAAGCGGTCGTGCCCATGCCATTTCGAAATTCTTCCTTTGGAATATTGAAAAAAAAATATTGTGTTTGTTGATCATATGGCGATGGCGCTTGCAAACAAGAGTTCGCTGTTGATCCGTTCAATTAAGATGGTGCTAATGTTTGGATGACCAGTTTCTGGTGCGCAATCCATGCGCATTCGCCTGCCTCACCTCTTGAACCCTTGCCAACGATGGGCAGGTGAATTCATTCCCGACTTGGACGGCTTAGTGCTCCGAACCCTGCAAGACGCCTTGGAGAACCGTTTTTCTGATGAGTATTTAAAATAAAGAACATACCGACTCCGTACCACCATGGGCAAATACTTGTTCACTGTTGTTTTTGAATGTTCGATTATAGTATGTGTAAATATATTTATTGTGATAAATATTTTAGGGTTCACGAAAATATGCGCCATTAGATTTACTGTACTGTTAATGTTGCCAAAGTATGATTACATTGGTCAGGTGTGGTTCTTCGTTGGAAATCCTTCGTTAAAAATGTTGAAAGTTCGTCCAAACGACACCCACTGAGCGGTGGCGCTGGGCGAATGTTGCCCAGCATCTGCACTCTCCCTGTTTGGGGGGAGGAGGGGCAGAGGGACTTCGCCGCCAGCGCCTCCAACTTCTCACCTTTATTCTGCTGGTGTGGAGCCTTCAACTCTACGCCACAAGCATCGTTAGACCCCCAATTAAATGTTTGGGTATGACCTCTATGGTGGCCACACGTCTAATTGAGTCTAACCATGGCGTGACTTTTAATTTAAGGTTTCACGCCTGCAGAATAAAGGTAAGACGTTGGATGCGGTGGAACACGTTGAAATAATCCAACTATTGAAAAAGAAAGCAACCCTCTTTTAAATTATGTCCAATGTATGTGTATCATTCATTTAATCCCTCTTCTCAACATTTTGTCCCTCCGGTGACTGATCTCCCTCCCCTCGCCCCTTCTGCCGTCCCTGAGGTCTCCAAATCCGTAGCTGGCCCTTGCTCATGCTCGCCCTCCACAACAGCACGCCCCAATCGACGCTATTGTGGTGGTGGAGTTCACTTGAGGGATTAATGAATACGTTTTTTCAATTAAAAGCAGAGCTCAAACAGCACCTTAGGCTTGCATGTATAGAATTTTATTCGATTAAAATTTGCTTTATTGCGGTGTAGTAAGTTTACTGAAAACTGTTTTTTTGCGACTATAGCATCGTCAGATCTTCGTCGAGTAGGAAGTAGAGTACCATGTTCTTAGATGGATCAAAATAAAGAGCACTCCAAATTTCCCCCAATTACCAACCCTTAACTCCTTTTTAAAAAGTCGTTTTCCTAAGATTTCATCTACCTACGTTATTATTTAGAGGGGGTGTATTTTAATGTTTTTTTCATTTTGTGGAAAACGAAAACCAGGTAACGATTGCCAAGGGGAATATTTAAAAAAAAAATAACTAAACTATGGAGACGTAAAAAAAACTATAAAAAAGGCATGAAAAAATCCCTCAACCAGATGTGCGCTACACTGTGTCCTTGGGTTGTATTCGAAACCCCCCGCGGCGGGTTACAGCACTAACTAAAGGCGTAGTGTTCATTGTACTTACACGTGTGCTTCATCCGAAGCTCTTCAACCCCTCCTCTGCCTCCTCGTGTTTCTGAAGAGTACGGCCCTTAGACGTAGAAAATCAACTAGTTTCCTCTCAACGACTTCGATGACGTTCCTCTACTCATTATTACTTGCATAAATGGAAAAGGAACCCGTATCCCACGTTAATTAAGAGTCCATCGAATGTGGCTAACATTTTCCGTAACTTAACCGGAATATTGACTTTCTTCGCTTATGTCGACGTTGTCATCGAGACAGTGAATCACAGCACAAAGTCCAAGTAGGCGTTGAACCCTTTTCAAGATGCGTAAAATCCATTTCACCGGATGCGTAACTTCGAGGAAAATTCATCCAAGTCTCCAGGAAAACAGTAGCCTTTATTTCAACGCTTTCGGTTTGACTCAAAGTCCGTTAGTTACCATAATACCTGTAGATACTCCACAGCTAAAGCAATGGATTGATAAAAAAATCACGTATCTTCTGCGTCGCCGCGTGTCGCACGAGGAGAGCCTTTCGCCACGGGTGTCACAACCATCATGAAAATAGCGACTTACTTCGCTAAGATAACGAGGTCGCTGCCTCAAAGACAGTATCCGCACTAGGGATGTATTTAATTGCAGTATTTAGACATTACGGACTCATTTTGCTATCTGTTAGGCCCTTGAAAGTGATTTTTATTGTGCGTGGCCGTCAATTTTCAAGTGTGCTGACGAACAGTGAAAGATGAAAAGCGTTGAATGTTGTGAATTTCGTCGAAAATGCAGCGAAAGGAGTCTCTAATTTTTTTAACCTGGTTTAATTCCTTATAAATATATGTGTGCGCGTGCATTGGTGTGCGTCTACCTCCTATGGTTAACCACTTTGCCAATTTTTGTCAGGGATTTTAGGTGAATGTTTTTTCCCCTTTCCCTCATCCCCTAAGCACCCTTCCTCTCCCTCCATCACTCTTCCTCTCCCTCCATCACCTTTCCTCTCCCTCATCCATTACCCTTTCCATCTAGTGCATTCACCTCCTGCCTTACGCCTTTATGGTGAATCGCGGGGTACCTGTGCAGAAGTATAACGCTGACTCGTAAGGAATAATAATTTTAGCGTGGAATTACAATGGTAGACCAGAGAGAATTTGAGGGAAGTTATCGGTATGATCGAACTAATCGATTTCATGAGTCGTTCTTCTCGAAAATCCTTCATTCCATCCCATCCATTGATTGGTGGCAATTTTCCTTCGCACAGTCAAATAATAACTCTGCAACTCCACAAATTAACATACATTTTCAGCGATCGTGGTTTCATCACTGTGTGGCATCAGGTCACACCTAATCATACCACGGTGTTTTTGTGTACAAAATTAATTCCCAGTTACTGCTCCTCCAGAAATGGCAATAATGACAAATTACTCCAATCGCTTTACTCTTAACAATCCCTGCCTCACGCCGTAGTGCCGGCTTTAAGGGTAAGATGAAGATTTACGTATTCCTCACGATATTTAGTAATGTGTTCTCCGCGTCAGTGATAGTGGAAATAAAGAGCGCGCTCAAATAACGGCGAGGAGATAAAAAAATGTTGTTGGTAACGGTTGGAAACGATCAAATTTGCGACAGACGCATCGCTCTCGCAATCCGACGAGTGGATCTGCCGCGCACGCGCAGTGCCACTGGCGTTATCATTAGTATCACTGGGAATGTCGGTTGTTCATTAAAAAAATAGCCAGGAACGACGTATTTCCTATCTAAACTCATTGGCAGCTGCGCAAGTGATATTGGATCGCGGATTTTATTATGTGGTTGTTATTGTAACTCTGCTATCGTCATCGGTCATAAATCCAGAGATATTTTGGCGCAGCTTTTCGCAAAATTCCGCCATCGGTATCTCTTCATGAATTTTTATTTTTCCATTGTCACGTGTACTCTTTTATTTGTTTCGTCTCGTCACATACACAACTACATATAATTTTACAAAATTGAGTTAAGACGAGTTTCACGAAGACAGATCTTCGTATGCTCTGCTAAAATTGTGTATCACCAAATAATATTATTTCCTCAAAAATATAAGGAAATATAAGTTACAATTATTGAATATGTATGTTTTTTATGCCTTAAAGCGAGTGCTTTTTGGGTTTAGTTTAAATTTTCAACTTGTCTATGAATTTATTCCCTGTATCTCAACCTTAAGACAAGAAAAAAAATGAGAAATTTCCTGGAGAAAAACCATTGATTGGGTTGGGGGCATGAAATGCACTGATGGGCGAAGGGTGGGTCAGGATTGAGGAAGGGGAAAATGGCGGTAATCGACAGGGGAATGACCGCGGCTGGAACTGAATGTAGTTTTGTAGGAGAAAAATTTCAGCAATACGTGCCGTCTTATTCGAACACCCTAACGCATGCGCGTGTGAACGTTGAAGGTACTGGTAGGAGAATAATTTCAGAACAATTAAATCCACATCATTACCTGGGAGAGAGTTGGGGCACCAGCTATACATGCAGAAATATTAGTTCATACGGAGTAAAAAGGAAATCTATTAGCAAACTCATTATTGCAATGGAATCATGCGTATCCCCTTTATGAGCAAAGCTGATCATCCCCCATATAATCATTTGCCTTCCTCTGCATCCTTCGATTAATGATATTATGTACCATTTTAGCCGTGTTCATAATCAATCTTTTTGTTTAATATCTCTAACTTACGGCTGCCTTTCTCTTTTTTGGGAATTGATCCAACACCAATCTGGCGAAATCTTCCCCCGCCAAATTACTCCCTCCTAAATGCATGAATAAAATTAGTCCATTAAGACTCTCACTCCACTCCCACGTTTTCCTGAACTTTAAAGTAGTCCCGCGGGAATGTTGTCTACCCCCGCGGCCTTATTTTATTTCAATTCCCATGATGGTCTTTCTATATCGCCATCGAGTAAACGTGGACCTAAGCTATCCTCAACTATGCCATATTCTCTTTCTATGCCTAAGCTTAATGCCTCAGTAGGTCGGTAGGAAGTATCCTCGCACTGCGTCTTCCAGCACACCTTTCTATTTTGTTTCCCGCCCCAGTTGATTATTTTTTTAGATATTTTAGTACTCTGCAAGCCACCACCAGGGTATGTGGCAGTGGGTGAATACACACGAGACTAATTTTGACCCAAATATTTTTACCCCTACCGCGGTCGGACAATGTTATTCTAATCCCTTATAATTCGTGAAAAAATGACATCTTAAATCAATACGCTCTATTCTTAATCTTTATAATTTTATTGGCATAATCTCTTCTACCGTAGTACAATGGGGGTAACAATACATTTTCAACATCACTGCCAAAGAGAAATCCTTCCAATTTACGCAAGAGCTTCAATCTGTAATTTAAACTTCACTCCGTGAGTGATTCCCAGCCTAGCTCCTCTAATATTTTGGATACGCTACTAAGTTTATCATAACAACATTTTACAAATTTAGCTCATCTAAGCTGCACCCAATCCAATTCAATTATTCAACTATTTGTGCTTTCCTTGCAAAAATTTCAGTGTAAAAATCATTCACCTACTTCTACCTGATTCTGTCGTAGCATTTTTCCATTTCATTCTCTTGTTTATCTTTCTAATAATTTCATCCATAAGCCATGGTTTTCTTGTCCTTCTCCTAATTAAGTTTATTAACGGATTTCGATATTACTTTTATTGATATGTTCCAATTTTTCTTATATTGTACCCATCTCCCTGATCTCACTCGTAATTTTCTCTACAGCTTGCTGGTACTCTCGATCCTTTTGTCCCAATAATGCTTCTGCCTTCCATTTCCTCTATCGTCTTTCCTGTGTTATCCTCCTACATCTGTTTTTACCCTTGAACAGTACTAAATAATAATTTGAGACGTATTACGAAACAATACAAAATTCGTCGCAACTATTTCTCACCAATTTAAAAAATAAATATTCCATTATAAAATCCATACTGCTCTGAACAATGAGTTAAGCCATTCAAATTGAAAAATAACCAACTTAGCTTTTCCTCGTGAAAAAAAAATTTTACGACCTAGGTTTCGCTATAGCATAGCACCTTCAGGTCCTGAAGATGATACCCTGCAGGGCCTGAAGATGTTATACCATAGCGAAACTTAGGTCGTAAATAAAACTTTTCTATGTGGAAAAACCAAGGTTTTTATTTTTCAATTTCAATATGAAGATTTTCCCCCAAGTCACGCCAGAAACGGTTTTATTTTTGAGTTAAGTCATCTAAAGCCGTCAGGATCTGAGGAATAACTTACATCTACATTTACATCTATATAATACCCCGCAAGCCGCCGCAAGGGCGTGTGGCGGGGGGTGTTAGGTCACCAACCGTAAAAAGGAAAAATACCACATGCAAAAAAACTTATTGAGATGCAATAACTTATTGATATGAGTCAAGTTAAAATTTAAAGAAACTTTGGTAATACCTTGGTTATCCTTTTATTTTGTCCACCGAGGGATTTTCGAAAAAAACATTTCAGTTTCACTAAAGTGACTAACTTCCACACAGATACCGTTGCACTGTGGAAAACTTTCAGCGTCTTCTGTGGGAATATATATGCGATGACTCATAAACTATACAAATTGGAACGCTCTCTCTGTTCTGACGTGGTTCCTTGGTCCCCCAGTGGGGATTATTCCGACCAATGTCAAACACAACCCTCCACAAACCTCCATTACTAGGCCACTGCTCTTGAAACTTATTGTTAGATAATTGCTGGTCTCCGGTGACGCAGACTTCTTGCTTTTGTCTCTCCGGAGCCATCCTCCCCCCGCCCCATCCCTTATCGTCTGGGCTCCCTTGACTCGAGTCATCCCTGGGGCGATGGCTTCTTTCGCTGGGCACCCTGCGTCCGCGTGGCGCCTTGAGGGACCTGGGGTCACGCGTCTCCCTCTTGCATGGAGACTTCGACAAGGGGGGAGGGGGCGGGGGAAGGCTGATTCGACGCTGACGCAGCCGTACCCCGTGACGGTGATGAGAAAGCGGCTTACCTCGAAATCACTTTATTCAGCCTCATGTTTGCGTAATTGCTCGCTGCGAACTCAGACTTGGGTATGAGTGCATCGTCGTCATCATTCGCATATCCGCAGGTTGATTTTCCTAAGTCTACACCCACACAAACAGTCAATACTAATATCATCCTATCATCATTTATCCTACCCTATTTTCATCGAATGCCTCCTGTAGTTTACCAAATCGTGCCGGTCAACTGATGCCCAAAATTGATATATAATGAAATAGAATATTGGCTGAAAAATATCAAACCTAATAAATCTTCCTGACCCGATGAAAATCCTGATCGTATATTTAAGGATCTAGCTTCGGAAATTGTGTCCTATCTAGAAAATATATTTAAGAAGACGATGGTAGATCAAGAGGCTCTGAGAGATTGGAAAACGGCTAACGTAACACCAATATTTAAAAACGGAGAAAAGGAAGAACCGGGCAATTGCAAACCTATTTCCCTCACATCCGTTTCGTGCAAGGTTGCTAGTTCGATCTTGAGACACCTCAGTAATCAGCAGTTATTTATGAAAAATCATCACGGTTTCCGAAAAGGTAGATCCTGCGAGACACAACTTGCGCTTTTTGTCATGATATTCTTATTTCGGGAGAGAGCAATGTTCTAGTGGATGCGATTTTCTAGATTTTATGGAAGCCTTCGACAAGTACCGCATAGTAAACTACTCGCAAAGCTATAGGCATTTGGGATAGATAAAAATATCTTGGGCTGGAATGAAGACTTTTTAAAATGGTCGGGTATAAACAGCATTGATAGATGGAGTTAGCTTAAAGCAGTAGAAGTTACTTCAGGTGTTCCCCAATGACGTGTTATCGGAGCTCTTTTATTCCTACTTTACGTTAACGATATTGACCCCGTAGTCACTAGTAAGATACGTTTATTTACCAATGATGCAGTAGTTAACCGTGATCCTGAGGACACAGCGGCTTTATCAGATGATCTTTATGCTATACAACGCTGGCGCGACTCTTGGGTATTGGAATTCAACTGAAAAAAGTGCGTAGTGTTGACTTTTTGTAAGTGGAGCTTTTACCTCCCGAACTTCTACTGCATCGGTAACACCGAATTGGAATGTGTAGACTCGATTGAATACTTAGGTATTACCCTCAATCTCGACCTCTTCTGGGTGAAGCACATATAAATATGTAGACAAGTATAGCATATGTAGACAAGCTTACAAAAAATTAGGATTTATTAGAAGAGTACTGGGAAAATGTGATGAAAAGGTCATAGGATAAACATTAGATTTCGCTGGTTGGTCCTAATTTAGAAAATTCTGCAAGTATATGGGATCCTCACGAATTTGGATTGATTGCTGAATTGGATCGCGTGCAGCGTAGGGGAACTTGATGTGTAAAACGATGTTATGATGAAATTAGTGGCGCATCCAAAATATTTAAGGCAAGAATATTTATACGCATGAATAAGAAACTAGCCAATCAGGTCTGTTGGCAAACGATGTGTTCTAATTCATGGACGAACAGGGTAAAGTTCCACGTGAGAAATGATTCTTGACAAAAGGACAAGGATATAGGAAAACAATGTCTGAACCAAGGTCACCATTTTATGCACTAACCGCAACTCGAGTTTCTCGTGTCGTGGAATCCTATTATTTTTTGTGATTTAAGTTGTTATATATGTGTGTGTTAGTTTCACGGGAAGGAAGCCATCCATAGTCAGGCGGAAGTCATTGGAAAATCATCGTGAATCTACCCATGGTTTCATTTTGGTTCTTCTAAGTAAGTGCTCGACGGTTAAGCCATGTCTCGTTGAAGTCGTTCATGTGAATGACTTCAACGCGATGCCTGTTTACGAAATAGTTGACAGTGGGTTACTCGAGTTAACGCTTGGCCTTCCAAGGAAGTGTACTATGCTCCATTTATGTTGCTTTTGGGGCCTTTTCGAAGGGCTGAAAGCTCTAGTAATGACTATATGCTTTTTAAACCGATTTTTTTCTTTGATGCAATTATCTAACCACTCTTTATTTTGATGCGTGTATTATTTGCGTACATATGTATTCATCTTTTAAATAAATAGGTTCATTATTTTCAAAAAAGTTCCATTTAAGCCATTTTTTAATGTAATTTTATCGGTTTTCACCTACTGGCACGTGGGTTTATGCTATTCTCAGTCCTTCATTTCGCATTTTTTTAACCGGTCGTATGTATTTGTAGCGCATAGCCAGGAGCAGATCCCTCCACATGATCGATAAATTCTTCTCTGCGTTTTCGTTTCCGAGTGCGTTGGTGACTGTCCCCGCTCGTTGTTCCAACAACTAGTGTCACTGTGGGCAAAATCTTAACCCATTTTCCCGAAAATTACTTTCACGAGGGTTGTCCAAAAAGTAACCGCCGTAATGCTATAAAAAATACACCGGTATAGATACAGAAAATGTATCATTTTCATCTAAAAACTACGTATCTCTACTGTTTTATACATATTCCCCTGACAGATTTAAATATTTGTCATATCTCTGTCCTAGTTTTCAAATTCCCCCAGCGTAATAAAATTCTTCCGCCTGAGATCGCAGCCAACCGATGACGGCATCTTTTGAAGTTCCTCGTCAAGGCGAGCACAAAACATTTAGCAGCCTAACTTTGCAGTCGGGTTTCCATGCTATAGTCGTAGAAATCTGTAGACAACTTTCTAAAGATTTCATTTATCGTAAAACACCGGTTTTCACGAACTTTTCGTCAAATTTCCCGGCAAAGTTCATTGTTCACCACAGCCGGGGGCGGCCACTTCTGTCATAATCATCATGGACATTAGTGTTCACTCTCAAACGATCGAGAACACTGACGCACTCAACTCTTTGCCACTCGTCACATTTGGTTCGTGCAGAGCACAAATTTCCCTATGGCGAATGTCAGCAGCTTTGAAGTTTATTGCCAGTGCAAACCTTATCATTAATAGGTTTTTAGATTTGGCGGATTTTCCAATTGTATTGTTCATTATGGCTCGCGACCGTAAACAAACGACAAGCGGCACGGCGTCCCGCACACTGTAGATCAAGGAGTACTGCCCTGGTGTGTGTGTGTCAATACAGCAAACATTCCTCTCCCCCCATTACTTCGCTCGCTACACGCAAACGGAAGTTACTTTTTGGGTAACCCTCGTAAAATGGTGAAAATATCCTTCTTTTAAAGCATGATGATTTATCGATCGATAACTTGCGCCTCTTGTGAAGATTTCTCTTGTTTTTGTTTCCAATCCAAAATCTCCAGGCTCTTTTCCGCAATCGCCATGATGCGCGAATTTGGGAAATATCGCAATGATGGCAAACGAGGATAATTCCCGTGATGTTCTCGGTATCTGTTCTTCCGAATTATTCTGACGTATTTTAAGATTCCCAGCGAGATTCTGTCCTCATGCCCAATCAAATCCTCCTCTCCCAACGGCCTTTGGGACCCAAATGGCTCGGTTCTTGTCCCATCTATATTCCGAATGGGGATATAGTACTCTCGATTCCTCTTGGGAGTAATGCTTCCGGCCAAACTTGTCACCGGTTACCCTTCCGCCTTCCTGACTCATGTCAAATATTATGCAATATATGACTGCTCCTGCAGTGTTTTTTTTTCGAAAAATCATCCCTTTAATTGACTGAAAGTTGTGCGATTGTAGCGCATCATCGAGGATCGCAGTCGCCAGCCATTCAGCGGCAACAATTCGTACTAATATTTATAAATGGTAATCATTTGTGCGTAAAACACTGAAACCAGCAACACAAAAGTAGTGCTTTTTATAATGATTAGATGCACGTATCTCCACCGAGATGACGTTTCTTGACTTCTTGCTCGATGCGAAAATTATCGAACGGCTATATTGCGTTGACAACTTAGCCAAACAAAAACAAGACAAGGCATTTCCTGATTACATTTCCAAATAAATCCTTTTATCTGGTTGCCACAAAAATTTGAGTTCCCCGTACAGGAATCTACCGCACCGTCCTCTAGATTCGATTACTCATACTTATCACAGCATTCATCCGGGTGACGTCACGGCCGACATATAGTGAGCGAGTCGGCGCTCCCCTTTTATTAATCTAACGCAGTCGGCACGGTTTAAAGAACGGTGAAAATAAATCGACCCTAAAACTGTTTAATTACTATGAAAACAGTTTGAAGAAATATTGAAATGATAGACTGAGGGAACGAAATACTTCGTTGGTTAATAAGAGTAGGGTGAAGGAAAACCTGCGGAAGGTAAAAATAAGTGCCCAACAGGAAGAATACGGATAAAACGGGTGAATGGCGGACTCGCGAAGGCGGTTGCCAGGCACCCAGGCTCTTGTTTATTCAACTCTCCTCCCAGATCTGTTAGTTCTCAAAACTCGGGCACATGTATATCGCACCCGACCATGACGACTACTCAATCGGTTGACATGGTAACGCAAGACAATAGAACGTGTGGATTTTTCCCTTGGCTCCTCTTCCCCAGGATGTCTGTTTTTATAAAGATATCAGGAGAGATAGAGTCTTCGGTGGCGGACACATTAGCGCGGCAAATGATTGCGTGTGTCGCACACTGAGAACTGTGAAGGATGACACACGGTCAAAGTTTCGGTCACAGTCTTCTCTCCATGGACGCAAAAAAAGCCATTTTATTGAGCGCAATAGGAGAATAGTCAAGTTATGACTGAGAAACGTTGGATTTCTATCGGTAGGGTTCCATTTTCGGGCTTCACACATGATTATATCCTGAAAGGTTCAATTGAATTCAGCGATTTTGTGCCTCGAAACTACTGTGAGTAAGGTCAGTTAGCAAAGCGAATACTGTATTAGTTAGGGGAAGAGATCGTGTGTTACATAATTAGTGGAGAAACTTCAAGAGGAACCTCGGGAATCCCTCCAGTAATGGAGACGTATCTAGAAAGGTAGAAATACCTGTAGGTAGACCTGTATCTAGAAAGGTACATTACATCTAAACAATACTCCGAAAGCCGCCGCAAGGGTGTTTGGCCGGAGGATGTTAGCTCACCAGCCATACATGCCCAATCGCAATCATGTTTACCTCCACACACATATTAGTTGGAACATGCACTCGGATAAATTGTAATCGCACGAAAGAAAGTACTTACGTGCCACGCTATTCAATAAAAGGATACGTATATCCAAATCATCTTGTAGAACTGTTAAAAGGATGGGTATATTAAATAAAAAGAATAGCATGGAGGAAGAAACATGCGAGATATCGACAAATGTATGCGCTACCAATTCTAATTATCTCCTATGCGATTTGCTGTCATGTCTATTATGATCTCTGATGGTACGAGGAATAAAAGACATTTTAAATTTATCCGTTCTACAATAAATCTCCCTGCTTTTACGTTGGTGTTCTGATCTGCCGTGGTTAGTCAGGGCCTGTAATATGTCTTCAACACCCTCGGATAAGTAACCTGCCTCCAATTTAGTCTGTAAATTTGACCTGTATTTAAGCCTACGGTCAACTAATGGCTCCCATCCTAATTCTTCAAATAGTGTCGTGACGCTGCTACCTTGCTAATTATAACTTTTCACAAACCTAGCTGCTCTACGTTGCACTCGATCTAATTATGAAATCAAGCCTACTTAATCAGGATACCATACACATAAAGCATACTCTAGTTGAGGCGTAACTAACGTGAAATAACAAAGATCCTTGACCCCTTGAAAGGTAGGTACAAAGAATAGTCACAGATGGTGTTAGCTCTGATGCAGTATTATTCACTTTAGTTGTTCCCCAAGGAAGCGTAAACCTACTTCTTTTATTCCAACATTATTTTCACGACATTAACGCCGCAAATACTTTGATTTGCAGACGATGGAGTGGTTTACTGAGATAACCCAATTCATAACGATAAATTAGCTTCAACAGATGATCTTAATTGTATACAAAGTTGGTGCGACACTTGGAAAATAAGAATTAAACTTTTAAAAAGTGCTTCGTGATGAATTTTTGGAATAGGGTTTGTTTCTTCCCTAACGCCAACTGCGTCAGAAACGTCGTTATAGAAATCGTAGACTGAATCAAATACTTAGGAACGAACTCTGAAACACGCTCGAGGAATACGTATGTGGACAAGCTAGCTAAAAAGTTAGATTTATTAGCAGAGTATTGAGGAAATTCTACTAGAAGTTTAAAGAACTATGTTATCATTCGCTAGTTAGGCTTCATTTAAAATATGCTGATAATATGTGGAATCTTCATGAAGTTAGATTGATCACCGAATTACGTGGGTCGTTCTACAAGTCCTTGTGAAAAAGAGAAAAAAAATTATTTCGGGTAGTTCTTTGTTTATTTTTCAACGTAATCTCCTTTTAGCTGGATAAACTTTTCCCGGCAATTCTCCAACTCATTTAAGTCGTCCAAAAAGTAGGATTTCGGAAGGTCCCCAAAATAGGCGTCTTGTGTTGTCGATGACCTCCTCGTTCGACGTAAATCGTTTTTTACCGAGTCATTTTTTTCAAGATTGGAAATAAAAAAGTCACGAGGGGGGCGAAATCTGGTGAATTCCGCGGATGTTTTAATAATTCGAATTTTAATTCCGTAAGGGGTGCAACCGTGCATTGTCTTGATGGAAGAGAATTTTTTCTTTGCCAAATGAGGACATTATTTCCTGATTTCTTCGATCAGCCGGTGCCATAACGACGCAAAATACGTAGTCTGTACAATGAATACGCGAACTGGTGCAATCTGCCGGCCATGACGCGGACTATAGCCCCGCCCACTAGCCGCACCAGTTGCCTTAGACCCAATGAGCCGTCTGTGCTTGGCGGATCGTCGAGCTGTGCGTATGGTGCCAGTCATGCTAGTTTCTGCTGTCCTTGTTTTTACTGTTTTTTTAAAATGGAAATTGACGAAATCACGGAGCAACGTATCAACATCAAGTAATTGGTGAAGTGTGGTAAACGTTATCAAGAAATTACTGAAGTGTTGAGAGCTGTTTACTGTGATAATGTGAAGATAACATCCGTTTTCAAGTGGATTAAGCGTTTGAAATATGTTCGAGAAGACGCCACGGATGATGCAAGGCCGGGACGACCTTCAACCACCTGAGTTGACGACAACATTGATCGTGTGCGATCCCTTGTCCTTACCGATAGTCAAAAAACTGTCCGAATGATAGCATATGTACTTAATTTGGGAAAATTAACGGTGCACACTATTTTTACCGAACATGATGGATGGATCCTTCACCAGGGCAATGCACCTGCACATTAAGCATTGATTGTTCGCCAGTTTCTCCCATCCCATCCTCCTTTCGCATGCCAGTTCAATCACCATCCTTGATCATCTCTTTATTCGCCAGATCTCGCCCCCTGCGACTTTTTCCTATTCCTAAAATGCAAAAAATGTGATGAGGGGACATCACTGGGAAGATGTGGACACAATAAAGCAAGAAACGACGAGAAAACTAAAAAGCCTATCTGCCGAGGACTTTCAAGAGTGCTTTAAACAGTGGAAAATAAGATGAAATAAGTACATAGCTACGAATGGAGAGTACTTGGAAGGGGAGAAAGTCGATGTAAGCTAAATTTTGCAAAATAAAGTTTTTATGGCCTCAGTTCGCGAAACATTGTACTCTCCATTTATCTTTTGTCCTTTTATGTAAGTACGAGGAGTTGATTCCGGGTGCATCTCAATAAACCGTAACTATCACCTTGTCGGTCGATTTCACTATTTTCGCTTTCTTCGATGACGAATCGCTAGACGGAAACCCACGGTTACGTATCGACGCAGAAACTCATCCGAATTGTAACGGGAAAGCGTCAAACCATCTCCGTGTCGACCACACGATTGCGTTTATTCTCCACTGACAGGAAACGCGGCACCCATCTTGCCAGGATTTTTTCCACTGCCAATTTCTCGCGCGAAAATTATAGCACTCTACTTTGTGTTACAAGGCTGTGGTCTAAATTATTTCGTGTGCTTTGATTTTTCGATCACTCAAAACCATATCATGGATTTGTCAATCATTTCGGACGAAGTCACTCCCACTAAACGTCCCGAACGATTAAAAAGAGACGTTTCAGGCGTGATATGGTGGAATATCATGATTAATTAAAAATTGGCAATTATCCACTAAATAAAATTTAATGCGACAGGTTTCAATGTAACTACATCATCATCAGGTGATTGACAAATCCTGATCACTGATCAATTGACAATCAATTGACCACTGATTGATTGAATTTCCTGATCCATCACCTGATGATTATGTAGTTACATTGAAACCGGTC